>NW_026732843.1:1000000-1122477 GCF_028476545.2 Physella acuta | reverse complement strand
ATATACATATACATATACATATACATATACATATACATATACATATACATATACATATACATATACATATACATATACATATACATATACATATACATATACATATACATATACATATACATATACATATACATATACATATACATATACATATACATATACATATACATATACATATACATATACATATACATATACATATACATATACATATACATATACATATACATATACATATACATATACATATACATATACATATACATATACATATACATATACAATATACATATACATATACATATACATATACATATACATATACATATACATATACATATACATATACATATACATATACATATACATATACATATACATATACATATACATATACATATACATATACATATACATATACATATACATATACATATACATATACATATACATATACATATACATTACATATACATATACATATACATATACATATACATATACATATACATATACATATACATATACATATACATATACATATACATATACATATACATATACATATACATATACATATACATATACATATGCATATATATATATATATATATAAAGTTAAAAAACCGCAAAAAAATACTTCTACAAAATATTTTCTGCACCAAGACAATACAGCTAGCGAAATTTAAAGATTTGTAAATATAACTAGTGATATATATATATATATATATATATATATATATATATATATATATATATATATATATATATATATATATATATATATATATATATATATCGGATTTACCGCGCGGAGAGCTTGCAGCAGAGTTTCTGACATGAATATATAGGGATCATGTTCACAAATTTCTGAGAATTCAATATTCATAGGAATATATGTTTTAAGATGATGTAAGCGCCAAAGATTAAGCCATCGCGATTGGTCTGTTGTGGTAGTCAAGAGAGAAAGTCAACATACGGCCATGACGACATGTAATACTGAATGGGTTTTATTTCTCACGGAGGGGGGGGGGGGGTTGGACGTTTTAAAATGTGCTTCCGATTTTGGTTGTGGAATTTAGTCGCAGTGGTCGTGTCGGTAAAGCTCATGGTTGCTAAACCGAAAAGTCACGAGCTTGAACCCTCGGGCACTAAAATTAAGAACGAAGAAGAAAGTTGTGGGGCGTCAGATTTTGGTTGAGGAGTGTCACATTTTGGTTGTGGAGTGTCAGAATTTGGTTGTGGTTGTCAGATTTTGGTTGTGGGGTGTAGGATTTGGCTGTGGGTTGTCAGATTTTGGTTGTGGGGTGTCAGATTTTGATTGGAGCCAATCTTGTGAAGCAGAGTTATGGTTTTTGTTTTTATGGGAGCTGGAAAATGTGTTTTGGAGTTTGTAGTTTCCTTTTGGTCCGGCTTTGTGAATGTCTTTTGGTTAACGGTTTGCAAAGTCTATGGTGGAAGGGGGCGACACAACGAGAACGTCAAAAACGTGTTTCTCAACTGATGTGTCAACTCTTTAAGACCGCAATGACGCCCCAACGTCCGATTATTTCTCTATTTAATTCATTGGTGTTTTTTTTTTTGTTTTTTTTTAATTACTATTTTTAATCCTAAATCTAAGCCATGATATGGCTAGAGCGGCCATTTTTCATTGTATTTACTTCTTATAGTTTAACTGTTGGGTTGATTTCATAATTCATAGAATTTTATTTTGTAAAACCACCCGCATTTGTTTTTTACTTTGTTTTTAGCTAATGAACGTCTCAGGACAGAGCAACAAAATGTAGTGGGCGATTATTCAGATGTGGAACTTATATTTTTTAAAAGTACATTTAAGATCTGAACTTCTTTTAAAGGTTGTAATTGTATTTTAATACATTTGCGACTTCGTTATATATAATGTAATCGTAATGCATATAAGTACACACTCACACACACACGCACATATATATATATATATATATATATATATATATATATATATATATATATATATATATATATATATATATATATATATATATATATATATATATATATAAAGCTCATAGTTGATCAATTCGAACAAAGTCTCGAGTTTAACCCACTGGCAGATAAATCTCGATCCCCTTCAACACTAAAAATTAAGAACGAAGAAGAAGAAGAAGAAGATATATATATATATATATACATATATATATGTAACTGGGGTAGGCCTAACTACCAGTTACAAATGATAACGAACGAGAGGCCGAGACGCGGTGTTGGTCTGATGCAACCGATAACAGGTGGCTTATTGGGTCGGGCTGATAACAACCTCAAAGCCAACGCGTGCTATTTTGGGAAACGGTATTCAGACGGCCTGTCAACTTTGATGGATAGGACGCAGATGTTATTTTACGGTCTGTACGTTTGAACTACGCAACTGGTGGTCGGAGATCGAGTACAAGTATCGATTACGGAGGAATACAAGTACGGAGACGAGTACGGATACAAGGCATAAATAGGAGGGCACGGCAGGACTCGTGCTCTCTCTTCCCGTTTCAGCGAGCTCTCTTCCATCTTCATCGCTCGCTTAGATCAGTCAGTCTGTGTGACTATGTCAAGTCGGTTATAGAACGGGTTAGCCGTATTGTGTTAAGGAGGATTATAGACATGTGGATTCAGTTATATAAAGCCTAGTGAAGGACTGTTAGGGGTCAGTTGATTCAGACTATTATTGAGAAGCATTCCTGTTGATTTATTGTGTTATTATGAAGCATTTCTTGATTCATGTAATAAAGGATCAATAGCGAACCTGCATCTTGAGTATCTATACTGTGGTCAATGTTGTCTAGAATGAGTGGTTAAACTCGTTAACACGTGGCACTACAGGCAATTAGGTCTCATTACATGTGGCGTTGCGAGCATGGTAACTGTTGGCTCGTTACAATTGGCGTTGTCGGCAGGATAAATGTTCGCTCGTCACAATTGGCGCTGCGATCAGGATGAATTCAACTAGACTTGCCGTTTAAGGCACCTATAGTCAACCTTGTGCATAACTGTGTTTAGTGTGTGTGTGAATTCGGACATTCAGGAACTGTGAAAATTGAGGAACGAGGAAAAATTTTTCATACACACACGGTAAGAAAGAACTCTCTTTTTTTTAGTACTTAAGGAAGAAAATGTCTACTCTGGACGAGAAGCAGACCCATATAGTGGTCCTACCCAGAGAGTCCCATATTAACAAATTTTACGGGGACGGAGATCCAACTTTAACCAACAGGTTCAGTGAAGAGGTCAAAGCGGCCTGGGCCTCGAGACATATGTCACCAGAGGAAAGATTAAGACTGCTGATGGGAAGTATAGGAGAGACGGTCAGGGCAGAGGTAAAATGCCACGATAGGACCGTCCAATCAGATCCAGATAAGGTGCTAGATCTGATTATGGAGACCTTTGGGGAGAGACGGTCGGGAGTGCAACTGCTATCGGGATTCGTGGGCTTAAAGCAGAGAATGGCGGAGAGTGTGATGGAGTACTCACACAGGATGAACAGGGCCTTTGATTTGGTAAAGGGCAAATCACCGGACATTGATGTACGCCTACTGAGGGACCATTTCATCGAGGGGCTAGCAACCCCGATCTTAAGGAGAGAGTTGAAAGAGGAGGTCCACAGAGACCAGCAGTTGACCTTCCTTCAGGTCAGGAACTCAGCGATCCGCAGGTCCGAGGATGAGGACCAATCGAACTGTTCGGTGGACAAAGTCTCTGTGCCTGAACAGAGACAATCCCCACCCACAGGGGCCGACACGATGGAGACCATGATGGCTCAACTGTTGGCCCACCTAGAGAAGGTTGACCAACGTTTGGAGAGGTTGGAAAGCAGGTCAACAGCTGAGAATCAGGAAAAGAACGGGACAAAACAGGGACGGGTTGGACGGCCGCGTCCTGCCAAGCCATCACTCCAATGGACGGCAGACGGTCGACCAATTTGTTTGTCTTGTTCACAACCCGGACATATGGCACGGTACTGTCCGGTGAAACGATCGCCCTCTGTACGGCAGGTCAAGGCTACAGAGCGGCGAGGTAATGACTTAGTAAACAAAATGACAAAGAAACACAGTAAGGAGAAAAAGAAAGGCAAAACACAACTAATGAAAAAAATGAACTGTGAAATGAACTTGAATGTTGAAACGTTTCAAGTGAACAATTTGTTGGCTGAGAAAAATGATGGTAAGAAGAAAAGTGGTAGACTTAATAAAGGAATTCAAAGTCTAACCAGGAAACTGGATAGGAAAAGTTCATGCAAATTAAAAGCACAGGAGAAATGTTCATCTTTAGAGTGTCTGTTATCGGAAGAAGTAAATAACAATAGTAGACAACTGAACAGTGTTGGCAAACTAGAAACATTATCAGATATTGAAAAAGAACTTCAAATTACAGCAAGGCTGGGATCCATCGAACAGCGATGGGCAGCAGAATTGGCACTCTTTGACCTGGAGAGAAAACATCGCCCGGGGTGGTCCAATGGCAATGCGGACGCCTTGTCAAGGAATCCTTACGAGAGACCGGGTGATGAGGAAGAAACACTGACAGGAATATGTGAGGTCAGAGCGTCAACAGATATCCCTCATGGGGTACAAGTGATGCAGAACGGGCAGACCGGGGTGGAGCACATATCCACGGAACCCGAACATATGGACAATAGTGATTTTAATTGCCTTAATCACCAAAAGATAAGAGATGCCCAGAGAACGGATAGTGGCTTACAACCGCTATTGAAATACGTCCAGGAACAAAAATTCCCAGGAAGAAGGGAAAGAGAACAATTTGGTCGAGAAACAAAGAAAATACTGAGTCAGTGGGACCGTCTCAGTATAAAGGATGGTGTTCTCATGCGGAGAATTCATGACCAAATTGATGGCACAATACACCAGGTGGTGGTGCCGGGACAATTACGAGGAGAAGTGCTAAGGTTGGCACATGACAGGGCAGGACACCAGGGTCAGGACAGAACCCACAAAATATTACGACGGAGGTGTTACTGGCCCAATATGGAAATGGAGGTCAAACGCCATTGTGAGGCTTGTGTGAGGTGTCAGCATGCGAAAATGCCAGTTGTCAAAATGAGACAGCCATCAGGACACCTACTAGCGACAAAACCACTAGAGATTGTGGCTATGGACTTTACGTCGTTGGAGCAATCATCGGATGGGACGGAACATGTGTTGGTAATGACTGATGTATTCACCAAATGGACTGTGGCGGTGCCCACACGAGATCAGACTGCCAAAACAGTGGCAAAGGTCTTATTACAACATTGGTTCATCAAATATGGCATACCAAGACAATTACACTCTGACCAAGGAAGGGCTTTCGAGTCAGAAGTAATTAACCAACTGTGCAACCACTACGGGATCAACAAATCTAGAACAACCACATTTAATCCGAAAGGAAACGGACAGTGTGAACGGTTCAACCGCAGCATGCATGATTTGCTGCGTACGCTAGAACCTGAACAGAAAAAACGTTGGCCTGATTTTCTCCCAGAGTTGGTATATCTATACAACTGCACACCACATGCCACAACCGGCTTTTCGCCATACATGTTGCTGTTCGGACGAGAGGCTCGACTCCCTCTTGATTTGTTCCTAGGAAAAAGGGAGAGTATGACTGGCTCATACACCGCACTGGAATATGTGAATGAACATATGAGACGAATTAGAGAAATGTACAGGGTAGTACAGGAAAGACTAGAACATGAAGCACGGCGAAGGGAACCGCCGGTACAGACAAAGGACCCGCCACTCAAACTGAACGACAGGGTATTACTGCGTAGCCACCCGTTAGGCAGAAACAAAATCCACGATCTCTGGGGACAGGAGATATGGCAAGTCGTGGAGATGCCTAAAGTAGCAGGTGGCCCCTTTAAGATAAGACCCATCGATCACGCCAAACCGGATCGGTGGGCGAATATTGCTCAATTAAAGAAATATTGGAATAGGCAAGAAGAGCAGTTACACACAGAGAAACCCAAGACAATTAGGGAACCGGAAGTTACAACGGAAATTCACATACCCATTCCGGAACCATATCACCATCAACAGAACAACAGCGATACGCAAGGGGAGGATACCGGCAACAATGAGGATCCCGGTCCCTCCAGAAGCAGAGAGACAGTAGACCATCAGATAAGTGGTCCGCGGAGAAGTTTAAGGAACAGAAGGAATACGAAATTTTTTGTCAGCAACCATCAATTCTTTCATGGTCGCGCTGGTATGAAAACAGACTGTTCAAAGAGCTATAGAAGTGAACTGGTGAAGGCACCAAATGGAAAGGGTGGATGTGAATTCTAGAACTGTTTTGTGTCTCAGGAAGATGATGTAGACACAGTTGATATGTGAAATAGGTATAACTGTCAATCGTATACGAATGGAACGTCGTGGACAGTGAGTGGAACAATAAATTTTTTTTTACGACTGTGCGATTGACTTTGGAGGAGTGCACCTGCCAGGCGTTGTTTGTGGTTGAAAACACACAAAAAAAGCAGGGGTGGATGTAACTGGGGTAGGCCTAACTACCAGTTACAAATGATAACGAACGAGAGGCCGAGACGCGGTGTTGGTCTGATGCAACCGATAACAGGTGGCTTATTGGGTCGGGCTGATAACAACCTCAAAGCCAACGCGTGCTATTTTGGGAAACGGTATTCAGACGGCCTGTCAACTTTGATGGATAGGACGCAGATGTTATTTTACGGTCTGTACGTTTGAACTACGCAACTGGTGGTCGGAGATCGAGTACAAGTATCGATTACGGAGGAATACAAGTACGGAGACGAGTACGGATACAAGGCATAAATAGGAGGGCACGGCAGGACTCGTGCTCTCTCTTCCCGTTTCAGCGAGCTCTCTTCCATCTTCATCGCTCGCTTAGATCAGTCAGTCTGTGTGACTATGTCAAGTCGGTTATAGAACGGGTTAGCCGTATTGTGTTAAGGAGGATTATAGACATGTGGATTCAGTTATATAAAGCCTAGTGAAGGACTGTTAGGGGTCAGTTGATTCAGACTATTATTGAGAAGCATTCCTGTTGATTTATTGTGTTATTATGAAGCATTTCTTGATTCATGTAATAAAGGATCAATAGCGAACCTGCATCTTGAGTATCTATACTGTGGTCAATGTTGTCTAGAATGAGTGGTTAAACTCGTTAACACGTGGCACTACAGGCAATTAGGTCTCATTACATGTGGCGTTGCGAGCATGGTAACTGTTGGCTCGTTACAATTGGCGTTGTCGGCAGGATAAATGTTCGCTCGTCACATATATATATGGGGTGATCCATAAATGACGTCACACTTTTTTGACGATTTTTACCTCCCCCCCCCCCTCCACTCCGTCACACATGGTCACAAAAAGCCACCCCCCCCTAACATGACGTCACACCTCAGCCTACAACCCCCCCTCAAAATTGCATATGAATTTTTTTTAAAACATCGATATTTTTCCAAAATCTTTTCTGAACTCTGTAAAAATAGAGTATTTTAATAAATTCCTTTTACAATTTATTAAAACAGCTTTCTAAAACGCGAAATTACGTTTAAAATTCATTTTCTAACATTGCTTTTTTATGATGCAAAAGTGTGATGTCGCACAATCTGAACCCCCCCCCTCCCCCTCATCACACACCGTCACAAAATTCCAGACCCTCCCCCTCCCCCCTACGAGTGTGAAGTCATTTACGGACGACCCCTATATGATTATTTTAATACTTTTTTCAAGCTACCAACAGTGAAAACAACATTATATTTTTTCTTTCAATAAAAAAGGGTGGGTAGATCTATTTTCTTCAAAAAAAAACGTAATTTTTTCAAGAAAATCTTACTATTCTTAACGTCAGCCTATCAATTAGATCAGTTCGATAAGTACTAGATATATTGTCTGTGGGTTATTTTTGTCCTTAAATTCCTTAGAAAGTTTTAGCTAGTGTGTTTAAAATCCGTGGATCTATTTTCAATTTGTCTTAAGGAGCCATTTAAATTTCACGCATGCCTTTATCAGCTGAAGAGATCAACGTATGTAATGGTGTCTTTACTGGCACCCAGTGGCGTAGGCAGGGGGGGTTAGGGGGGTCATAACCCCCCCCCCATAGACCCCTCGGTATATATAAAGTATGTGGGGGTGCAAATCGAAAGTTTGAGGGGGGGGGGTGCAATTCGAAAGTCTGAGGGGGGGGGGGGGGGGGTGTGCAAATCGAAAGCTTGTCCCCGGGTAAAAATTGGAAACCCCCCCCCTTGAGACGATTCTGGCTACGCCACTGTTGGCACCTGCTTCATTTTATCTTTTCTCTTTCAATTATATTTATAATGTGATTCGGCATTCAATCACCGGCTAAATTCAACTAGATGTACACATTCATGGGCACGGGTAGTAATTAGGTATAAACATTCATGGGCACAGGTAGTAACTAGATATACACTTTGATGGGCACATGTAGTATGCACATTAAAGGGCACGGGTATTAAGTAGATGTGCACATTAAGGAGTACGGGTAGAAACTAAATAAGAACCTATGCTTTACCCTTTGCAATAACTCTGTTCTAACTCTGGATCCGAAGAGAAAATCACAAAGTCATCAGATATTAAATGAGCATGTTTATAATAGGCACGTAGCGTGAAGTAGAATTCAGTCGACAAAGCTTTACATTCTGCCAGTGCTGTTAAGAGTCAATTAATTTAATTAATAAAATTTTATTGTGGTAATGTGGCACTTTTCATTACGGTTTTACTTCCACAGTCTTTGGACATCCAAGAAAAAACTACAAGGCAGCAGATGTTTCATTTTGGAGTTGTCTCTCCGAGATAGGTTGCTGTCGCCAGCTATCGAGCCTCACCTACCTAAGGTTTCCAACTCGGGACTTTACGGTTTAACATAAACTTCACCCACCCGACCATGCCTATTAATTTTTTTTAAATGGTAGGTTGTATCTTGATGTTAAAATTAGGATGTATGCGCTGACTGTAAAAAGAAGCTATAAATCTAAACTGTGACTGATTAAAGAAGAGACCGTTCTGAAAGTATTTTTTCAGGGAAAATATTTCTAGAGTTTAATTACACAAATCTTGTAAATGGCATTTGAAACCTTTTTAAGACGATTCTTTTCTAGATGCCCCCACATACCCGGGTAGCATTACTTACAATACAACGAACTTGAATAGCTGCCACAAATCAAGAGGGATTAAAATGACTTTCCAATAAAACTGAATCAAAGGTAAATACGATTGATTTAACTCAAAGTTTATCGATGACATTGGTCGTTTATGGCGGCCAATGTGTACGGTTCGATGCTATCGGTACAGGAGAGATCGATATTTCCAGGAAAAATCTATTTTTATTCATGACAAATGGCTGTGTTTCTTCCAGACTTTTTTCTCCGGGGGGGGGGGGGGTAGACACTGGTAAAAGTATATGTTTTCTATATAAATTCCATTTCGTTCGGGGGGGGGGGGGGGTCCGCCCCCTCGAAGAAATGCCTGGAAGAAACTCTGGATAGAACAAATAGAATGCAACTAGCCGTTGGTACCCGTTACACGTGAATTATCGGGCTATATATTTTTAATGGTATACATTTTTTAGAAGAATATTTTATAAATTAGTAATTGGTCAAAACGCAAGGTTTAACGATATTACTGACAAAGCAAAGAGATAACTAAATAGCTAAAAGTCCGACACATTTAAAATAACATAGGCTACTAATACCTATTAGAAAAAATAAAACCAATATCTATACATAATTTGTCAACAATATGCCATATTAAATGCATACATTGATTAAAAGACTTAAATGACTCCGTTAAAAATCCGGCTTTTCAAAGGTATTTATGTTGTTTTTTAAGTAATTTGTATTAGTTTTGGCCGAGGAAATTGTATAAATTTCATAAATTACGCCTATAGATCTGAATCAAATTTTAATGAAATAGTTCATTTCTTCGTATTCTAAAATTGGAAGATGACGACATTGGTTTTGTGTACTTTCCGTACTTCAAACATATGACATGTGACGTCATAGATGTCGGTGTTCTTGTCCCAACTATAAACACTTTTCCTGTTGCATAATTAAAACTGTTTTTCTAAAATAAAATTGTATACATTTAAAACATCAACCATATTATTTTCAACAAAAGTCCGTATCAAGTTCCCCATGATATATCGCTAAGATTCTGATGTGATATCCTGCGAAAAAATTTTCGGACAGAGAGAGAGAGAGAAGTGCGCACATGGGCTTTTATATATTAGGATCATTGGCGTCGCTAGGTCGGGTGCCCCCCCCCCCTCCAAAGGAGAAAAACTATACAATATATATATATATATATATATATTTATACTAGCGGTGACAGCGGCTGTGACCTTTGGTTTTATATGTCCGACAGATAACGGTAGGCCTATAGCAACTTTCTCAACGGTGGAGAGTGGTCTTTTTCTTACAAGTCTCATAGAAAGTTGTTGCCCATCAATCGCCTCTCATCGTCACAGTATCATTTCATTATGCAATACTTAATACACAGCGCGTTCAAAGAAGACATTTCTACAGAGTGCATCTGAATTACACACCACAAAAAAAAAAAAAAAAACAAGAAAGACATTTCAACAAAACATCATCTTAAATTTCTTTATTTTTTTTTTTGTTGACATAGTGGAAAAGAAAAAAGTAATCAATAATGTAAGACTAAAGTAGTGCATGATGGCAGTTAAAACTACACTACAGCACAGACCAGACTTGTCCCATGTTAGTTACACAATTTAGTGTTCAACCCAAACATGAACTGTACTGAGAGCTACATCAATCTTTTAACCTTTTTAAATATAAACAACTTTAATAAAGCAGGTAGATCTATGATGTTATAAGATTGACAATAAATACAGAAACTTCATGTTCAGAAACTTGCTGTCCCTAATACCTGTTTTAAAATAAATGCTTGCAGTAATGAGAGAAAAAAGTCATAGGTTGGAAGTTCAGAGGTCATGTGAATCTTAAATTTATAAAAAACAAAACAGTATTACAATTTATTGTTACTATCTATATAACAAAACAATAGATTACAGTTGTACACATGTTAAAATATTGTTCATTAATTTCAAGAAAAAAAATTCACATCATCAGACACAGCAATCGTCAGGCAGTCATCATCTAGCTAAAGAGCAGACATCAATCACAAGTAAACAAAACAATAACAGACACATCTTCATAAAGCCATTCACAATACCAGACATCAATCACAGGTAAACAAAACAATAACAGACACATCTTCATTAAGCCATTCACAATACCAGACATCAATCACAGGTAAACAAAACAATAACAGACACATCTTCATAAAGCCATTCACAATACCAGACAACTGACAGGACAATGACCCATGCATCCACACTGCCCAAAGACATCAGGCAGAACAAAGACCTATTTGGACACTGCCTTACCCGTGTTGCACCCAGAGACCACATTAACAACAGCTTGTTCAACTTCAACATGTTCAACCTCAACACATCAACCTTATTCTATCAGAAATGCTCCAAGTGTAAAAATGCTGTCTTCTAATAAGATCTAAACAAGCACAGTAAAATGGAATCAATAAACACTGTTCAGAGCTAAACACAGCTTTGACCACTCTTACACAAAAAATATGGACTAAATGTGCCAGAACAAGTTGAGTGTAAAAATGCCAAAATAGAATTATCTACTAAAAAGTACATAAATATAAATAGAACACAAAATTAATGAATTACCAATTGAGAGAATTTAAATCATGGCTTTCTTTGATGCACCCTCTTCTCAAATAAAGTTTTAAAAAGTATGCAACTCTAAAATAAAAAGACATGAACAGAGATTGAATGGTGTAAAAGTTGCTTTTGCTAGCTCCCACCAGCAACATGATCAATGATTGACTGAGCTTCAGCATCTAACATCTGACATCTACACTTTTGGTGACCAACAAAAAAAAAAGCATTGTAAACTCGTATAATAAATGCATGCACATACATCAGTTGAACATTACATTCCCATGTTTGTTTGTCAAAATTTTAAAAATCTTTTTAATTAACTTTACAGTTTTGTTAATACATACAATTTCTTTGTCAGCTAAAAGATCTCACAACCTTGCTTTGTTTCTTATCTTTTAAAAAAAATTTTTAATGAACTAAAATAATCTGAGATCTAAAATTAAAGATTGAGATGGACATTTACACACTTAAAGTGGCCAGGAATGTTACACAAAAAATAAGATTAACTAAAAGAAAATGTACACGGATTTGTAAAAATAATGTATTAAACTTAATAAAAAAAATTCATGAAACAAAGCTATAAATGTTTATAAAATAATTGCTTTAATCCAATTGCACAAAAACTAATGCAGCTGACCTCAGAATAACAGATATCAAATAGTCTCCCCTGGTAAACAAGGAGTGAGTATTGGGCCTTGACATCTTGGTGAATGTGTGATAGAGATTTGCTGATGTCATCTCACAGCTACTTAATACAGCCGCTTTTCATAACTGAAAATTAAGAAAGCCAGCATCATAAAACCATACTTTGATACTTTTAAGTAAGTTCACAGTTAAAATCAAAACAAGTGATTTTTAGAATTATTTTGTTAAAATACAACTTTTCTGGTAAAGGTGTAAAATATTAAAAAACTGATGTAGTAGATATTGTAAAAACATGTGTTTAATGGTTTTTGAAAGGATGTCAAATTGCTGTACATAATCTTTAGTGAATGACAAGAAATTTGCAGGACAGTTCCTCTCATCAGCTCATTTTGTTTAAAACAGGTGTGTGTGTGGGGGAGAATGTGTCATGAAGAGGGAGATAACATGGAGATTATTTTGGTTTAGACTTGTTTTTGTGGGGTTGACTGTTCATGTGATGAGACTAATGATAGATTAAGGCAGACAATAAATTAAGAATGTCTTAGAGCTAGTTCATATTGACAGTAGATGCTATGGTTATGGGTAGTTGGTACTGTCTCATGAATATTTGTTGTGTATGGGGCTGCAATAAAACAACGAAGTAGATAAGAAAAAGTATGAGGTCAGTAGGAATGGATACAATAGGAGGCTTTAGTTATATGTTGATATAGTTGTGGATTAGATCAATCAATATTTTGTATTGAATTAAATTTCTTCATGCAACTTTATTGAATGCATAGAGATTTTGTGATACATATCCCATTGAGCAAGATAGACCAGTTACAGGAATTATGTTTTAGCTAGAACAAGATTAGAGAAAGAAGATAATTACAGACCAACCATCAGAGATTTAGCAGACCTTGACTAGGGGACATGAATAGATAGAGAATATAGGTACATAAAGCTGGAAAAAAAACAACTTACGAATGGAGTCCGTGTACCCCCCCTTCTATCTGAGCGGAGGTTGTTCTTCTCTCGAACTTCAGTTCTCCGCCATACATCATAGATCTAGAAGAAAAAGTATCTTAGATAAGGGTCAAGTTAAACCAGACTGCCAACACAGCGTAAGTAACTTTTTTTTAAAATCAAATTATTTTGTAAGTCGTAAAAGATTGGGCGCTATAATATTAATTATATATAATTATATAAGGGAATAATTTTAAAAAACACTAAGGCTTGTGTTGCAATACAAAAAAAAAAATATCAGGTTGAACAATCTAAACAATCTGTTGGTATAATCATAAACTAAGATGAAGTTTTTTTTTATATGTATGTATGTAAGGAAAAAAGAACCAACTTAAAGTTCTACAAACTAACAACAATGAACTTAAAAATGTGTTTATTTTTAAAAGCTGCGTGAAAACAGCAAAAAAATGTTCTGTAATCTGTAAATGGCTCAAATTTCTTACAAGTCTTAAGGTAGAAAATGTAACCATACAGTTATGTACAACAACAATCATACAATGTTAGATGTGCATAGCCCATGTCTGACATTACTCAGTCAACTATTTACACTGGTGGGAATCAGATTAGCAGTGATAATCAGCATCAATGTTTAGATTTACTATAGTATACTGGACTGTTGATTTTCTTTTAAACAAATTAAGTCTGTACAAGGATTGCATTATCTAATTTAAAGATCTAATTTAAAGAAACTGAACAAATTAAGAAAGAAACTATTTGAGTTAGGTTAGATTCTTCAAGCAAATTAACTTTAACATGCTATTAAACTGTTTTTTAAAAAGTAATGAATTAGAAAAAAAGGCAACAAGACAGATACTTGAAAATGATTTACAACAGTTTGTATTAAACATCAAGACTGTGAAGAGAAAGAGCTAGAATGGTTCAGTTTAAAATTAAAAAAATAAAAAAAAGCCAAAGAGAAGATATTGCACGGTGTTCATATAAAACTTGAGACCTAGACTTGGTGGTATCCCACTGAATCAAGAAAACCAAAGCCCAAGTTTTGATAAGTCGCTGAGACTGAGGGATTAAACTCTTCAAGCTTTTTCTCTGAGCACAGTTTTGCCAGCACTAGGAAAGAGTAATGAAAAACCCCACCTCACAGGAAACATCTTCAACCCTGCATTTGGTAGCATGCACTTTATCCTGGTTGATTCTGAGACCAGTGATAAGAAACAGTGCCTTTTATTAGTAAGGTTTTAACAACTCAAAACCTCAACCAGATATTAGAAATGTCATCAACAGTTTTTAATTTGTAAGATTTTTTTATTTTTAAGGTTTTAATAACTCAAAACCTCAACCTGATATTAGAAATGTCATGAACAGTTTTTTATTTGTAAGATGTTATATTTTTAAGGTTTTAACAACTCAAAACCTCAAACGATCATTAGTAATGTAATTAACTGTTTAATTAGTAGGATTCTAAAAATTCAAACCGCAAATGATAAATGTCGTTAACTGTAGTTAGATTAGCTATAGGAGCTACAACTACAAATGTAATTTCGTAGAATGCAAGCTAATAAAAATGGTATGACTGGTATGGAGACTCATGTCTTGCTGAAATATAGCTGTTGTACTTGCCTTAGAATGGATAAGCTCTTGGCTCCGATATCTTGACAGCCATGTTGGATGCCAGCAATGAGATAAGGCATGAACTTGTGGATTGAACCTTTGTCAACAATGGATCCTGACACACCTTGAGCCACTTTGATCTTTTCGCTCTCACTGGACACAAGAGATGGAAACAATCTAGTTACTTCATTCACACCGTTGCGCTAATGTGGTGGCAAATACTAAATCTAATCAAGTAAACTACAAAAATGACTTTTTTCCTCCAGACATTTTTTTTTTTTACATATATTACATAATGATTAATTGTGAAAAATGAAATGCAGCTAACCTAAAGTATCAAGCCTGTAAAAAAATGCCACCAACCTGAAGTATCGTGACTGTGAAGCTTTGTGTTGTTCCATGGCATCCAGTGACCCCATGCCCCGATATTTTTTCAGCCTGACACCATCAGCAAAGAAATATTCTCCCGGAGCTTCTGATGTTCCAGCCAACATGGAGCCCATCATCACTGGAGGGAAATTACAAAAACATTTGTGTTTTTTTTTTCTGACTAGACTTCTTACCATACAATAACAGGTCACTCAACATGACCATAATAAAACAACCTCACCACTTGATCCAGGCAAAAAAATACAACCATACCAAGGTAACAATCACAAACGGACACATACAAGACAAAGCTCACCAGTTGAAGCCCCTAGAGCAAGAGCTTTAATGATGTGACCAACAGAGGAGATGCCACCATCAGCTATGACTGGCACACCAAACCTGCGGGCGTACTCAGCCACTTTATAAACAGCTGTGCCTTGTGGTCGACCAACAGCCATCACTGGTACACACAAAAATATGCATACGATTATAAGTAACTTTAGGTAAATAATCATAATAATAATTATCATACAACAAAAAAAAATATTAATCCCTAGTTGACTGCATAGTCTAAAAAAATAGTATTAGTACACCATACCTAAAACATACAACAATGTAATTCTGTAAAACCACAATCTACAGAAATGCTAAAATATAGAAGTTGAAGAAACAAACTGAAAGTCAACCTTACCTTCTTGTGTGATACAAATAGATCCACTGCCCATCCCCACCCTCAAACCATCAACTCCAGCATCTATCAAGTTTTTAGCTTGAGCTGCAGTCACAACTGTAAATAAGAGGAGACTGACATCAATACATTTACTATTACTTAATGTACATTTTATTGTTAAATAAAGATCATCCTTGAATC
Organism: Physella acuta; assembly: GCF_028476545.2. Lineage (NCBI taxonomy): Eukaryota > Metazoa > Mollusca > Gastropoda > Physidae > Physella > Physella acuta. The sequence goes on along the minus strand of NW_026732843.1, from coordinate 1,106,279 downwards.
AGTTTTATCAGATATATTTTATTGTTTAAATACAAAAAAATTTATCACAAAGTTGATATTGCTTTATATTTATCAATTAAATACCTATCACATATATGTATTCATATGCTATTAAATTCTTACAGTCCAGGCTAAGAAGCTTTTTTACTACCAGTACATCCCATTTTAAAGCATCTACATATATTACAAAACCCAGCACAAAAAAATATTAGCTATTAAAGGTGTGCCAAATAGCTTAATAATTCACAAGCAATAAAACTATATCAAACCTTCAAAATCATTTTTAAATACCTTTACAATCATTTTAATACAAAAATCATTCTAAATAATAAAAAATAGGAAAAAAATAAATTAACTTTAAATTTTTTTTAGGAAATCAAATAGAAATTGTAGGAATGAGAAAAAAGTTTAAAAAATAAAAAATAATGCAATTCCACCCAGTCACTATCTTAAATTTTACTTTAATTTGATGGCCTACATTTTCTAAGGGGATATGAATGTAATATACTTATTTCAGTAGTATTTTGGGTGCACTGGACAATACCCCATTATAAAAATATACTGCGCGCGTAGAATAGTTTGAAGACTAAAGGATAGACGTACCATTTCCACCAACAATCTGTAACTGAGGATAGTTCTGCTTGATGTATCTTATCAGATTGATTTGGTACACTGAATTTCCTTGAGATGAATCCTGAAAATAAAAATATTTCATTTATACACAACTGATATGTTAGCAAAATTTTATTTCATCAAAAACATGAATTTTATTTTTTTATTTATTCAATTATGGTAACAATTGAATTAAAATATGTGTGACTTAAGATTTATCAGGCATTTCATTAGCGCTAATACATATATTGTATCCTACATATTGTATTACTACATATAATTTATTGCTATCCAATTTTAAATGTAACTTTTAAAATGTGCAATTGGTTTATTTAGAACTCTAAAATAAAAAGACATGGTTACAGCAGATAATAAAACTAGTAATGAACTAAAGTACAAAAACTGACCAGGACAAGAAAATCTACACCAGCATTAACCAGATGTTCTATCCTCTCTCTGTCATCATCATGTGTACCAACAGCTGCACCAACGATCAACTGTTTTCTGAAAAAAAATACAAGCGGCACACATTTTTATATATTTTAAATAACTAATAGGAGATGCAATTATAAATATTAGCCAAAATAAAATCAATTTGTTTACTTTTCATCTTTTGATGCTAAAGGGAATTCTCTATTTTTCTTCATGTCTGTGCGGGCTATCAACGAAACTAATTCTCCTTTATCATTAATAATCGGCAGCTTTCCTATAAAAATAAAAAAACAAATTAACACAAATTCAACACTTTTACTTAAAATGAATTTTAATGTTGCTGAAAATGAGAACAAAAGTTATCCTCAAACCTTTTTTGCTTTTCTGTAAAATGAGATTAGCTTCTTTCAGCGTTACATTAGCCTCTGCTACAACCAGCTCTTCAAAAGGTGTCATTACCTGATGAACAATACATTTGTTATTCAAGCCTTGCAGTTTAAAAACTACCCACTAAAACTATTTCAGCTTTAAAAGAGTGCTACATACATCAGCCAGACATGTAGAATGTTCACTGTGTGCCAGGAAGTCAATGTCTCTCTGTGTCACAAGGCCAACCAGTTTCTCACCCATGTGGCCGTTAACAGTGATTGGTATGCCAGAAAATCCATACAATTTTTTGGCAGAAACAACGTCACCCACTGTGTGTTTTGGGGACATGACAATAGGGTCCAAAATAAAACCTTGTTCATATTTCTAGATCAAAAGTGGGTAAAATTAAAGACAATTCTTAGTCTTACAAAATTGTTATCTATAACAAAATGAAACATGCTCAACAGTTTATTGTCGTAAACATTTTATGACATAATATTATTTAGAAACAATATTTTATATAATTTATAAATGATTTTCATGAATGTAAGCTGTACATACCTTGACCTTTCTGACCTCATTAGCCTGGAACTCAGGTTTACAGTTGTGATGAATGACACCAACACCACCACACAACTAAGATAAACAAAATTGCAGACCATTTTTATTTGTTAAATGTATGATGGGAGGGGAGGGGCCACACAGCTGAGATAAGATTGCAGGCCACTTTAATTTTTTTACTTAGTCTATGGTGGGTTGGCACACAGCTATGATAAACACATTTTTATTATCTTATTTTAGTCTATGAGGAGGAGGGGGGTGTTAAACATTCATACTTGTTTTTTCAATTTCATCTGCAAGTATCACTATTTGATTTGGTATGCAACCAACATGCATAATTGTAGTCTTAAAGTGTATAAATTCATCAGTGTAAGCATAAAATCAATTATTTATACAAAATTATTCACTCGACTAATAGCCAAGCATGACATAAACCACATATGGGCATAATATTTATTGACCTTGCTTACAGCCCCAATGTTTTATTAATGAACAGATTCATAATGTGGACTAATACAATAACAACGTGTGGCTCAACTCAAGTCAAATATTTTACAGCAGTGTAACAGCAGCCTGATACATAAATTCTTATTTTTCGGCATCAGCAAAGACTAGCTGACATGTCCATGTAGACTCCACTTTAGTAGAAATATATTTAACCAGTCCATATACATTATTTAATTCTCACAACAACATGAACCAGCTAAAACAAATTACGGGATGGGTATATATCTTCTAAATGCTGCCTTAATAGTTGTATTGTCAAACAGAATGTATATAAATTTATAATATACTGTAAGTTTTTAATGGTTATTGTGCAAGGCTGATAGGATAAATATTTAGGCATACATGAGAAAAAAAAGGTTGGATATATGCTTAATTCCTGATTACCTGTTTACTTAGATCAAACTATAACACAAAGTTATCCTTAAAAATAAGAAAATAAATTCTTACAGCCATGCCAATAGCCATTTGGGACTCAGTTACTGTGTCCATAGGTGAAGAAACTAAAGGAGCTTTTAGGCTAATATTTTTGGTCAATGCTGATGTCAAGTCCTACAAAAAAAAAAATAGTAACGATAAGCAACATTTATTTCAAGTCAAATGCATGAAATAAAAATCAATACTTATATTTAAAGAACTTTTTAAAATAAAACAAATGTTCATACCACATCTTTTGCAGCAAAGTCTATGAAACCAGGAAGTATGAGGAAGTCACTGAAAAAAAAAATGTGTGGTAAATTATTTACCAACTCAATGCAACTCTATCCTAGTGAGGGATAAATACTAAATGATATTCTAATTATTTCTCCTTATCCCACACCAACAAAAATACTTGATTCTAGATAAGTTGCATTAAATAAAAAAAAATGTTAGAAAGGCAGTATATATGGTAAATAATGTTTTTAAAATACTTTGACAAAAACAAGTAGTACACAATAATTGTCAAAAAATAATTCAATTGAATTTTTACATCTTGTCATTTAGCAAATTACATGTAACCGAATGCCAATGTTAAAAATTACCAAAAACATTTTAATTTAAAATAAGAAATGGTGTTGGACTAATATGTTTTAAAGACAAACAACGATGAATTGATTCTTTCAATTAGCCCCTTCTCAATTAGTTCATACAGATTGTAAAGGATAACTAAAGAATTACTAGATCTATATAGAATTAAAGTTATCAAGATAAATGCAATTAAGATAAAATGTTGAGCTGCATACATAATGAAGCATTACAAAAACTAATGACCATCATTAACGCTAATGGAATGCCTGATACAGACTACCGGACAGCCTGTTGAACTTACTTATAAGTGAGGCCATCACCTGATCCAAATAGCTGAGACCCTGACATGCCATCATCTGGTACATAGCCTGTGCCTCCAGTAATTAAGTAATCAGCCATACTGAAACAAAGAAGCACTTGTGTCATTTTTTTAACAACTTTACAATTCTTAAATATTCCTATACTTTTTTAAAACAGAGGCGGTCAATGATTTTTTGTTGTTTTCACAAGCCTCCCCTTGTCAGCCAAAAGTAGGAACAGTCATACCTAAAAAGAGGAATTTGGAGCCAAAAAAAGGAACATGCGTGGACGCTACTTTACTAATTCAAAAATAAAAATAATTAATTAAAAATTAGTCTAATGACATTAGTAGGCTTCTAGCCATATATAACAAGTCTCTAGGCTACATTTAAATACTACTTAATGTCAGCTTACATTAAAATAAAGTTAACCAGTAACCTGAGACCCCCACCCCAAATAAAAACCATAGCTTTGACACTAGTCACTTCTTACTAATTACTTACTTTAACTATTTTTAAAGTTCTTCATAATAATAATAGTAGTTACTAGAGTTAAGTTACAACTTTCAAGATATGTCATGATTTTATTATATTTTTCCTCCTACATGTTATTTAAGGCATAATTAAAATCTACAATTTAATTGCAAATACTAAAAAGAACGTTCAGTGGCTAGATTGTCCACATTATCTATTAGTCTAGTCTATATATATAATTCTCTTCTGGGATCAGTTAGAAAACAAGCTGCAAGCGCCTCCTTGCAGTCCCTTCTCTTTCTCTCTATCACTATCACCCCCCCCCACACCACCCCAACATTGTCTGGTGAGCGGTGTTCACTCTAAATTTTTACAAAGCTAAATGTTTACAAATCGAAGAGCCGTAGAGTCGGGTTTCTATTAGGGGCAGATAATTTAGTTCGATTTTAAACTTACAGGAGGTAACTAAGAAATAACTAAGAGGAGGCTGCTTTCACGGGGGGGGGGGGGGGGTGTAGGGTTGGGGTTAGGGGAAAGTGGGGGTGTTAGTGTTTTAAAGCAAATATTTTCAGTGGCAGCATTGGTACTGTCGAATTTACAAATTATGAATTACTGAAAAGTAGAAAATAAAACAACTAAATAGCGGCGTATGATACGCTGCGGGTCGGCTTGTTGTAAATAATAATCATTAAAAAAGTTTTTAAAAACCCACGTTTTCTGATTGAACTAAAAAGTAGAAAATAAATGCTATAGGCCCTACATCACAATAATGCAAGCGATCACTCTACTATAAGCGATCAAAAACGTGGGGCGCCGAAGTAAAAGTTATATTACTATTGATTAGATAATACTATTGACTTTTATTAGGGAGCTTGTAGAGAGTCAACAGTATTAGAAACTGTAAGAAAATCACGGCGCCCCACGTTTTTGCTCGCTTATAGTAGAGTGATCGCTTGCATTATTGTGATGTAGGGCCTATAGCATTTATTTTCTACTTTTTAGTTCAATCAGAAAACGTGGGTTTTTAAAAACTTTTTTAATGATTATTATTTTCTACTTTTTAGTCTTTGTCTGTTTGTTTGCATTAAAATCTTGCTATCGATTTTATCTTTTCACTTTTTTTGGGTAAACGAAGACAACTCGTAAAAAGACAACTCGTAAAAAGACAACTCGTAAAAAGACAACTCGTAAAAAACACGTTGTTTGAATACGTTACTGACTAGAACACATAGATTTGAACCCGTGTCGAGTGGGATAGCAATCGTGTGCCCAACCACTCGACCATATCGTCTCCCCCTAACTGGCCTACCTCCTGTAAGTTTAAACTCGGTTCAAGCTAAATTCTCTGCCCCTAAGCCTGTGGCGACATGTGATCGTTCGCTTCACTGCGCGCGAGGTACGCGTCGCTGGTTTTTTTTTGTAATGGCTAGCAGAGGAGAATTATATATATAGATTATATAGCGGTCTAAAATGCTCAATAAAATGTTTCCATTGATCAATTTAGTAATAATAACAATTGAATATTCAATGGTCATCCAAAAGAAAGCTTCCCTGAAAATTTCAGCGCGCTAGCTAACTGGGAAGTGCCAGAAATTTCGATCGCAAGATTGGATTGGAAAGACAAACAAATAAATAAACACACAGAGAAAGCAAGTTAAAGAAAACGTGGTAATATTGTAAGTAAGTAAACTACAAAATGGAAATGTGCCAAAGGGAGATAATCGCTTCTCCCTGCCTTTTTGTCAATTTAATTTATTACTTTGCTTTAAGAATTTTTTTTTTCAAAAAAAACTTTAAAACTGAGTCAAAATCGGGATGACGGAACAATTTACTTTTTTAGGTGAAAAGCGGAACGATTCCGAACGGTAGGCATGTCTGCTAGCCTTATCCCTTGCAGCTATACTGTCAGAAAAAACCATAATCTAATACAGTGAAAGGCTGTTTTTAAAACCTGGTTGATGACACTAAATAGAAAAGTGATTCTTTAAAAAACAAGATGGTGTATAAAATGCAAATCAGGCACTGTGAAATCATTCTGTATTATGAGTATTTTAACACAAGCTACTTATGTCACATACTTGAAAAGTACCAAGATAGAGAACACTGTAGGATCTACTTTATGATCTAACAAATAAAGGTAAACATTATCTACTACTGAACTACTGTAAAAATATGGACTTATTTTTACCCTTATCCATGGATGACTAGTTTGCCCCCCCCCCCCTCCCCACCAATGTGAAGAGCCACAAAAAACAATTCACAAAACTCTGTTATGTATGTATGGAAGGAAACTCTTTAATATGACATTTTCTGTAGTTGTACACATCAGTTTTTTTTGTACACATCAGTATGGATAGGCCCTATATATATATATTTATAGGCCTATATTTTGTAGACCTATGCGGTATAAAGATTATTTTTTTTTTGTTTTTATAGCTTATTGAAGAATAAGAGCAGATTGATATATATGGGGCTTCCATGTCCATTCTGAGATAACTCCAATCAGCAATATACACAAAGAAATATTAGGAATAGTACAACAGACCTAGCCTAGATCAACATTTTTACCAATTTTATAGATCTGCATGTATCAAGTGTTTATTTGGTGGGGGAGTGGGGGGGTTGTATCTGTGAACCCCTTAAAACAAGTCGCTTTACCATAAAATAGAAAAATATATAGGCCTATTTCATTGATAGGGGTATGTATAGGTATAGAAAATGTATAGATATACTTTAATTTTTAAACCAGTGTTGTCCTACTGACCTTCTAAGTTTTATGTGCCCCCCCCCCCCCCCACTCCCACTTGGAAAAAATATCTGAGAGTCTATGTCCTATACCAGTTGATTGTCTAGTAATACCACAATAATCTTCTTAGGTGTTGGATTGCTAGTAGATCTAGTATTCTAGAATCTAGTCTTGTAGTAGATCTATATCTAGTAGTAAAATGTAAAACATGTTGGACATAGGCTAGGATTTTATTCTAAAATTGGCATAGGCCCCTATATGGCCCTATATTAAATTATTAATATGACAGAGGGCCTAATGTCAATAATCAGTATTCAATGAATATTGTGTCAACATCAACACTACTCAACACTAACTACATTTAGAATAATTTAGAATTTAGATCTAGATCTATTCTGATTCTAGCTATACCTCACATTTGCCAATCCAGACCTTTTTATTTAAGATTTTAGTTTATCAATATGAGTGGGGCCTGCTCCGCTTGAGCCCTACTCCCTCTGAATAATCAAGTAGAACTAGATCTAGAGATAGATCTAGTACATAGTAGATCTAGGCCTAGGCTAATTGTATTTTTAAAATAATTTTGACATTTTGATAAAGAAATTAAAAATCTATCGTCCAGAAATCTGGCCTATTTAGAATCTAGATCTAGTCTAGCTTACCAGATCTAGATCTAGATCTAGAATCTAGTTCTAAGTCTTAGTCTCGATCTAATAATTTTAGTAAATCTAGCCCACAAGCCTTTATGATTATAAAAAAACAAACAAAAAACAACGGCATACAATAGAAATATAGATCTAGAATCTAGTTAAAAATTGTAAGATTTGTCAGTCAGTATTTCTTGTTTCGTTTCATTGTCTGGTCACACGTGTTTTCATCGCTGCACCACAAGTGCAAAGACACGATTTAAAATATAGAAATCTAAGCATGGAATTAAAAACATTAATAGAAATCTAGATTTACACTAAAATCCTAGAGTACTTTTTAGTTTTATTTAGAAAACGTATTTGAAAACATAACACACAGAATAGATTGTATTTTAAAACGAAGTAAACAATGTAGATCTACCTCATCTGCTCGTTTCCGTTAACTAAAACTACCAGCTTGGCTTACAGTGCTCTGAATGAGGTTCACTCGTGGTAGGCCTAGGCCTACAGTACTGTTATCAACAGGGCAGCGCGATTGGCTGATTTTTTTTTTATTCAATGGCCTAGGCTTGGCGCATTCAACTTGAAATAAAACGCAAAAAGTAATAAAATTATTTATAGGCTTACATCGTCTATTTCACCTGCTAGTATAAGATCTGGAGCACTGAACGTTTTACTGCAGTAGCAAAACTAATGCCGGGATAACGGCATTTGATATAGATCTAGCAGCCTAAAAAAATGTTAAAAACACAAGGGGAAATAACCAATGAATTATTAGGCCTAACAAAGAGTATGACACAGATTGAGGTAAACAACACTGGTCGCCGAGACAGTAAAGTAAACAAATTTGGTCAATTAATTAAACATAATCTGTCAACAGGCGAGCATTATATTCGTCTCTGCAATAATTATATTTTTTTTAAAAGCATTCAGTATTTTATGTAAGGGTTGAGAGCTGTTTTTAATGTTTGATTTCTAGGTAAGAACCAGTGATACGTAAGGACAATTGTGAGGTGTGCATATTTATCAGTGAGCTGTAAGGACCAGAGTTACGTAAGGACCAGTGAGATGTAAGCACCGGTGAGATGTGTAAGGACCAATAGATGTAAGGACCAGAGATACGTAAGGACGAGTGAGGTGTAAGGATCAGTGATTTGTAAGGACCAAGAGATGTAAGTAAGGGGATTCACAGATCAAATTCGGGTTCAAGTCACATAATTCATATATGGGCCCTATATATATATATATATATATATATATATATATATATATATATATATATATATATATATATATATATATATATATATATATATATATATATATATATAATGTACTAGTCTGCTTACAGGGTAAATCATATACCTATTTTAGTTAGAAATCTACTCTTTGCGCGTAGTCTACTAGGCCCTACCTACCATTGGCATCAACGCTAGCTTGACCCAGTGGCGTAGCTATAGGGGGTGGGTGGGGCAACCCGGTCGCCAATCCCAAATTTAAAAAGCTCATTTTTAGTTGGGTATTGAAATACACACGGTCAACTAAGAAAAACGGCTACAAGGCTTTACCGCTTCTTTACACACCAACTTAACTGTTTTCAACTTCAATTGTGTGGTACCACAATAAAAACCTTTACGGGATAAGGACTGGTAAAAAGTGCCACTAACTTTTCCAGCTGTGGGGGGGGGGGGGAATAACTATATATATATATATATAGTTATTGCGCCGCAAAATTGATAGTTAGCCCCGGGAGTCGAAATGGGCGCTAGGCCTCTGCCTTGACCTTGATGCTATCATTCAACACGAGGCTATAACCCTTGACCTCGAGGCTACCACACTCCTACATGAGGCTATCATCTTCGACCTTGAGACTGCACGAAGGTTAGCACCCTGTACTTTTTATGTTCATGTTCATGTTTGCCTGTCGTCCCTACGGCCTACTGGGACATAGGCCGCTGACAAGAGCTTTCCAGACGTCTCTGTCCAGGGCTAGTCTCTCCAACTGTCCCCAGGTGTATCCAATCTTCTTGGTGTCTTCTTCCAGGTCACGTCTCCAGGTCTTTCTTGGTCTGCCTCTCTTCCTCCTGCCTTGTGGATTCCAGGTGAGGGCCTGTCTTGTTATGCTGGATACAGGCTTCCTGAGTGTGTGGCCAATCCATTTCCATTTTCTCTGGAGGATCTCTACTTCAACTGGCAGTTGATTTGTCCGTTGCCATAGAACATAATTGCTGATGGTTTTAGGCCAGCGAATTCGCAGGATCTTTCTGAGGCATGCGTTTATAAATGATTGTATTTTCTTCTTATTTATAGCAGTTATTCTCCATGTCTCGGCTCCATAGAGTAAAACAGGTTTTACTAGTGTGTTGAAGATCCTGATTTTTATTCCAAGGGTTAAATCTCCCGAACCCCAAACATTTTTTAGTTGGTTGAAGACTGCTCTTGCCTTACCCGTCCTTATTTTTATGTCTGCTTCTGTCCCACCCTGCTTATCAACAATACTTCCAAGGTAGGTGAATCTATCCACTTCTTCTAGGGTTTCTTCTGCCAGTGTTATAGGGTTGTTGTTGTTTGATGCATTGACTTTGAGAACTTTACTTTTCCCTCTGTGGATGTTCAGGCGCAGGCATGTAGAAAAATTTGCAACCCTGTTGGTTTTATCCTGCATTTGCTGTTGTGTGTGAGAAAGAAGGGCCAGGTCGTCAGCAAAGTCCAGGTCATCCAGCTGGCTCCACAGTGTCCACTGTATACCGTTTCGCGTTTTCTCTGTTGACATCTTCATAACCCAGTCTATGGCCAGTAGGAACAGGAATGGTGAAAGTAGGCAACCCTGCCTTACTCCGGTCCGTACTGGGAAGGCCTCTGTAGTCTGTTGGCCATGCACTACTCTACACTTGAGACCTTCATATGAAGACATAATAATGTTGACTATTTTCTGTGGCACCCCGTAGTGTCTCAACAATTTCCACATTGACTGCCTATCCAGGCTATCAAAGGCCTTCTCATAGTCTATGAAATTAATATAGAGAGATGAGTTCCACTCTTGGGTCCGTTAAATGATGATGCGCAGGGTAGCAATTTGGTCTATGCATGACCTTTCCTTCCTAAAGCCCGCCTGTTGATCTCGAAGCTGGGGATCTATCACTTCCTTCATTCTGTTTAATAATATTCTGTTGAAGACTTTGCCTGGGATGGACAAAAGTGTTATCCCTCTATAGTTAGAGCATGCACTAAGATCGCCTTTCTTTGGAAGCTTTATGAGTAGTCCCTCCTTCCACTCCTCTGGTATTTGTTCATCTTCCCAGATTTTCTTGAAGAGTGTGTATAGTAGTGTGGTGCTAGTTTCTATATCTGCTGTCAGTGCTTCTGCCGGTATACCATCTATTCCTGGAACCTTCCAATTTTTCAGCTGCTTTATAGCTTTATGTATCTCTTCTTTTGAAGGTGGGTTGCAGTCTATAGGGAGGTCACTTTCAGCTGGTGGTATGTCTTGCGTGCACTCTAGTGTTGGTCTATTCAGTAGTTCTTCAAAATGTTCTACCCATCTCTTCATCTGTCCTTCCGCATCAGGTATTGTCTTTCCATCTTTGGTTTTCACTGGCCTCTCTGGCTTACTGTACTTACCAGATATCTTCTTAATTGTATTGTACACGTCCCTAATATTACCATGGGACAGTGCTTCTTCCGCTTCTCTTGCCAGCAGTTCCAAATAATTCCGTTTGTCTTTCCTTATGTGTTTCTTGACATTTTTTTTACTTTTTACTTTTGACACCCACAGCTGTACAAGATACAGTTTAAAAGACGCTAAATCAACAATTGGTGTACTTGTGACAGCCAGTGGCGTCGCTAGGTTGGGTGCCACCCAGTGCGGCACTTCGTGGTGCCACCCCCCCCCCAAGAAAAAAGTATATATATATATATATATATATATATATATATATATATATATATATATATATATATATATATATATATATATATATATATATAAATCTAAAGTTTGTGGGGGGGGGGTGCAAATCGAAAATTGAAAGTTTGCCCCCGGGAAAGGGCTACGCGTCTGAGGGGTGACACCATTAAGTGCCGCACCGGGTGACACCCAACCTCGCTACGCCACTGACTGTAGGTATCTCAAGTATAGGGGAGATAACAAAAGTAGTAAATATACTAAATGCACTTAATTTATCACAGACAAATTAAGCTGATTGAATATTTTCGATAAAAAAAACTTTTTCTTAATTAAAGGCTGCGGGTTTTCCCCATTTCCCCCAGCGAGCCTATTGTTGTACGCTTGAGTGGGGTACACAGCACGCTTGGTTGAGCAAGTTTTAATTGAAGACAGTCTGGGGGCTCGCCCGGCCCATGGGGGAAAAGGATGAAAAGCACATTAAACGGATCCGGAACAAGAGGTCGGCGAAAATGTCATCACATCACGTCACCACGGCAACGCACAGCAACCGGTAGTTCCACGGGGAAGGAGACGGACGCGTTGTCATGACAACCGTTTTTTTTCTAAAAAATGCGGTATTACGCGGCGGTGTTGCGGCCATGACAGGTCCCTAATATCGCCACCAGCTGCTGCGATTGATCGTCTTGGTCGTGTCGGTGAACTTGGTCGTGTCGGTGGACTTTGTCGTGTCGCACTGGTCGTGTCGGTGGACTTGGTCGTGTCGGTGGACTTGGTCGTGTCGGTGGACTAAGGACGTCACAAACTGCTAACAAATTAATTGTCACTGATGTTTAGCTTTCAAGTGTTTTATTTTTCTGTCATGTAACTTTGTATTTGAATGATAAACACGAAGTATTTGTGTGTCAGTAAAGTCACGATGTCAGTTACATCATGATGTTAGTAACATTACGGTGTAACATCACGGTGTAAGTAACATGACGGTGGCATTAACATAATTGTGTCGGTAACATCAAAGCCAGCAATATCGCGCTGGCTGTAACATCACAATCTCACTGAGGCTAGATCTGCTGATCACACTGTTCTATTATTATAAGCCAAGGTTACAGAGAAAGATAAACACTACTTCATCTGCAGTATAGACTGTGTCTACTTTGTTTCTAAATCTGTTGTGTCTGTTATTGTTTGTACGTATATTTTGTTTGCTCTAGACCCTAAATCTATACTTTCAATCTATTAATATCAGGTCTAAGGTAGTTCCTAAATCTAACAAGTCTACTCTATTTCTTAAATTCATTATAGTTTATTTTCATAAAATATTGTATCTAATCTAGTTCCTAAATTAAATCTATCACGCCTACTGTAATTCTAAAATCTATAGTATCGACTCCATATCCTAAATTTATTGTGTCTACTCTAGTTCCTAAATCTATCTTGTCTACTTTCTAAATCTATCATGTCTACTCTTTATTCTAAATATATCTTGTCTAGTTCCGAAATCTATTGTGTCTACTCTATATCATAAATCTATTGTGTCTACTCTATATCCTAAATCTATCTTGTCTAGGCCCTAAATCTATCTTGTCTACTTTATATCCTAAATCTATCTTGTCTAGTTCCTAAATCTATCTACTCTAGGTGCTAAACCTATCTACTCTAGGTCCTAAATATATCTACTCTCCTAAATCTATCTACTCCCCTAAATCTATCTACTCTCCTAAATCTATCTACTCTCCTAAACCTATCTACTCTCCTAAACCTATCTACTTTCCTAAATCTATCTACTCTCCTAAATCTATCTACTCTCCTAAATCTATCTACTCTCCTAAATCTATCTACTCTCCTAAATCTATCTACTCTCCTAAATCTATCTACTCTCCTAAATCTATCTACTCTCCTAAATCTATCTACTCTCCTAAATCTATCTACTCTCCTAAATCTACTCTCCTAAATCTATCTACTCTCCTAAATCTATCTACTCTCCTAAATCTATCTACTCTCCTAAATCTATCTACTCTCCTAAATCTATCTACTCTCCTAAATCTATCTACTCTCCTAAATCTATCTACTCTCCTAAATCTACTCTCCTAAATCTATCTACTCTCCTAAATCTATCTACTCTCCTAAATCTATCTACTCTCCTAAATCTATCTACTCTCCTAAATCTATCTACTCTCCTAAATCTATCTACTCTCCTAAATCTATCTACTCTCCTAAATCTATCTACTCTCCTAAATCTATCTACTCTCCTAAATCTATCTACTCTCCTAAATCTATCTACTCTCCTAAATCTATCTACTCTCCTAAATCTATCTACTCTCCTAAATCTATCTACTCTCCTAAATCTACTCTCCTAAATCTATCTACTCTCCTAAATCTATCTACTCTCCTAAATCTATCTACTCTCCTAAATCTATCTACTCTCCTAAATCTATCTACTCTCCTAAATCTATCTACTCTCCTAAATCTATCTACTCTCCTAAATCTATCTACTCTCCTAAATCTATCTACTCTCCTAAATCTATCTACTCTCCTAAATCTATCTACTCTCCTAAATCTACTCTCCTAAATCTACTCTCCTAAATCTATCTACTCTCCTAGATCTATCTACTCTAGCTCCTAAACCTATCTACTCTCCTAAACCTATCTACTCTCCTAAATCTATCTACTCTCCTAAATCTACTTTCCTAAATCTATCTACTCTCCTAAATCTATCTACTCTCCTAAATCTATCTACTCTCCTAAATCTATCTACTCTCCTAAATCTATCTACTCTCCTAAATCTATCTACTCTCCTAAATCTATCTACTCTCCTAAATCTATCTACTCTCCTAAATCTATCTATTCTCCTAAATCTACTCTCCTAAATCTATCTACTCTCCTAAATCTATCTACTCTCCTAAATCTATCTACTCTCCTAAATCTATCTACTCTCCTAAATCTATCTACTCTCCTAAATCTATCTACTCTCCTAAATCTATCTACTCTCCTAAATCTACTCTCCTAAATCTATCTACTCTCCTAAATCTATCTACTCTCCTAAATCTATCTACTCTCCTAAATCTATCTACTCTCCTAAATCTATCTACTCTCCTAAATCTACTCTCCTAAATCTATCTACTCTCCTAAACCTATCTACTCTCCTAAATCTGTCTACTCTCCTAAATCTATCTACTCTCCTAAATCTATCTACTCTCCTAAATCTATCTACTCTCCTAAATCTATCTACTCTCCTAAATCTATCTACTCTCCTAAATCTATCTACTCTCCTAAATCTATCTACTCTCCTAAATCTATCTACTCTCCTAAATCTACTCTCCTAAATCTACTCTCCTAAATCTATCTACTCTCCTAAATCTATCTACTCTAGCTCCTAAACCTATCTACTCTCCTAAACCTATCTACTCTCCTAAATCTATCTACTCTCCTAAATCTATCTACTCTCCTAAATCTACTCTCCTAAATCTATCTACTCTCCTAAATCTATCTACTCTCCTAAATCTATCTACTCTCCTAAATCTATCTACTCTCCTAAATCTACTCTCCTAAATCTACTCTCCTAAATCTATCTACTCTCCTAAACCTATCCACTCTCCTAAATCTATCTACTCTCCTAAATCTATCTACTCTCCTAAATCTATCTACTCTCCTAAATCTACTCTCCTAAATCTATCTACTCTCCTAAATCTATCTACTCTCCTAAATCTATCTACTCTCCTAAATCTATCTACTCTCCTAAATCTATCTACTCTCCTAAATCTATCTACTCTCCTAAATCTACTCTCCTAAATCTACTCTCCTAAATCTATCTACTCTCCTAAACCTATCTACTCTCCTAAATCTATCTACTCTCCTAAATCTATCTACTCTCCTAAATCTATCTACTCTCCTAAATCTATCTACTCTCCTAAACCTATCTACTCTAGCTCCTAAACCTATCTACTCTCCTAAATCTATCTACTCTCCTAAATCTATCTACTCTCCTAAATCTATCTACTCTCCTAAATCTATCTACTCTCCTAAATCTATCTACTCTAGCTCCTAAACCTATCTACTCTCCTAAATCTATCTACTCTCCTAAACCTATCTCATGTACTCACCTTCTATTCTGCTGCCAAGCCATTTGTGAAGTTCCAGCGTCAGGCGGGCAACAACGTCAAAATACGGACGTGTTATGATGTGGCTTACAGCAACAACACAATACCTAGCTAAAGTCACACTTTTTTACACAGACCACCATTGTCAGTTCTCTTTCAAACAGACTTGTCACTACGTCTCTTGCTAAACAAAGGCCATTTTAAAAAATAAAAACTAAAAGATATTTTGTTGGGGAGAACATAAAACCTAGCAAAAATTAACACCGCTACGCTGCGCGAGGAAAATAATTCACGTTTTGAATTATTGAACAATATCCTCCTTTACAAACATTTATTGATTGATTCATTGCTGTGCAGCTAATATCAAAATCTCTAATAATGTAAGGAGACAGAAACCGTGTATATGTTTTCTAGGGGTATCTCCATAGTTGGACCCATTCTTGCACATGACGCTATTAACTTTTTTTAAGAGGGGGGAACATTCCGGATCAATTGGTTGCTAGCGAAATAAAAAATCAACACATTTAATAGCCTTGGCCAAACCATATTTTAAAACGTTTAGAGGAGAGGTGAAAAAAAAGATATATTTTCTGTCTTACGAATAAAATATGTATCTTTCAATTATCCTAAAATAACAATGTTTCTAAAATAATTGGAGATCCTTTGGTACACCAAATAAACGATAAGGATAGCATAGACTTAGATGTATTACGCAATAGAAACTGAACCACACCACTGGTAGGCGAGGGGGGGGAGGGAGGAGTTGTAGGAGTGGGCGAAAGGTGGTGGGGGGGGGGGGTGAGATTACGAACGCGGTGTCACAATTCAAGAGTTCAAGTGAATCAACTGAATGAAATCTTGAACTGAGTTTTTAAAAAAACGTATCAACAACCTCTTCACCCCTTCCTGCCCTACTTAAATCCTGTTTTAAAACCCCGTTCAACCTTTCTAGTTATTTAAAACTCCATTCAACCCTTCTACTACTTCTAGCTTAAATCTTCTATCCAAAACAACTTCCACTCCCCACTCTTAAATTCCACTCCGGCAAATAATACTAAACTACGAATCCATTCGCTGTTGTGTTTGCTGTTGTAGTCTTATAGTGCTGTCGTACGCTGTTCCTATTCGTTGTCTTTTCCCTAGTGTTATCAGGGAATCGAACTCGCGACCTTTAGAATAGGAGTCACTCGAGAACGTCAAACTTGTGTATATTTTGATTATCCCGCAAATAATATCCATTTTAACCGAACGATGAGCTATTACATCGTTCCAGTTTTTGCCCCAAGAATGCTACTCAATAGAAAAGCTACCAAAAATGTCCGAAGTTTTTTTTTTTATTTTCTAATGAGAATTTATTTTTTCTAGCCAGCTACAAGATGAAGAAAAAAATTAAAAGATCCTTCATGGTCAAACTGCGTTGTTAGCGTCTGGCTAATTAATTGACAGCCAACCTCATGTCTTGTGTAAGATCTTATCATGCATCAAGACAATCTACGACACCACCAAAGACATCACTACCGCATGTTTCACCACCACAGACAGCACCACCACGTGTGTCACCATAAAAAACGGTAACACGTGTGTCACCACATGTGTCACCACCACAGACACCATCACCACATGTGTCACCACCACAGACAACACCATCAAATGTATCAACACCACCGACAGCACCACCACCATCAAAAACAGAAACACCACAGACGCCATTACATGTGTCACCACCACTGACAACACCATAAAATGTGTCACCATCACATGTGTCACCATCACATGTGTCACCACCACAGACATCATTACCTGTGTCACCACCACTGACAACACCATAAAATGTGTCACCACCACATGTGTCACCACCACCGACAGCTTCACCACGGGTGTCACCACCACATGTGTCACCATCACATGTGTCACCACCACAGACATCATTACCTGTGTCACCACCACTGACAACACCATAAAATGTGTCACCACCACATGTGTCACCACCACCGACAGCTTCACCACGTGTGTCACCACCACATGTGTAACCACTACATATAGCTCCGCCCCGTGTGTCACCACCACTGACATCACCAGTACAGAAGAGGATCAACAGAGGTCTATAACCCCCGCCCACACCCTTTTCGTCGACACTAATTCCCCATTTCATGCCCAGTTGGTTTTCCATTGATAAACCGGTGACCGATTGATTTCTTCAGATCAATATCATGTAGGCAAATCAATCACGGGGAAACGACACCAGTATTCGTTTCTCTATCTTTGATCTTCAATAGATTAAAAAAAAATTGTACGATATAACACAGCTGACAGAGGGGGGGGGGGGAGTGTGAATAGATAAGAAACCGTACACACAATTTCTCGTCAACAAGAACAGAAAGACACATGTTGACGTGAAATCTTCTGCGTATGTCCCCGCCCACTGCACCTAACGTGCACTGACACAAGCCATGAACACAACGCTTGACTGACAGTCCCAGAATTCCAGACCGATAAACTAGGGTCGCCCGGTACTAGTTAGGGCTGCGTGGGCTCACTAGCTCAAAGCACCCATGTACATTTTTGCTGTTTTTTTTAATGCGTAACTTATAAGAAAGTACGTTCTTTCAAAATGACATCAAAGTAAACTCGCTAGACAGGTCCAACAAAAAGCATTTAAGAAAAATTATTCAAGCATCCTAGATTCAAGCTTATACATTTGAGATTAATTTTTTTAGATAGTTTCAAATTAGGATTTAGACTATCCAAAAAAAACGCATTTAATATTTTAACTTTAAAAATATTGTAAATTCGGCAATATTTTTTTCAGATACATCTAAGTTCTACGATGTCTATTACTACCTACCACAAATTGAAATTTGAAATAACTGTGGAAGGAGGGGGGGGGGGATTTAGAACACAGGCAAATTGAAACCTGGCGGTGGTGGTAGCTGTCAGCAAGTTTCGTGAAAATTATTTCCCAAGTGGTTGGGTCATGAGCGCACCATCACGCACCGGTACTTAATCCGTTCTATTTATAGACACGTCTTGCCACGTGTGACTTCCACTATAATCTGAACTGGGAAGAATTATTTTTAGTTAAGATTCATGCGAACTCAATGAATTATATATTTTCTCAAAATTTTGAGGATCGCACATTTTTTATTGTTTGACTACCTCATTGAATTTTTTTTTTCTCGCCTGAACATACTGTTTTTTGAAAGCACAGTCTGTAAACAAAATAAATTAACACCTATATTTAAATTTTAAATTAACTAAAACAACTTTATAACAATGATTACACCTCAAATTATTTCGCTAAATTCTTTCGTTAATTTTAAAGTTAACAAACCAGGCAATGAGTTTTCTACACGTGATTTATAATTAGACACAGAAATTTCCGACTCGATATTTTAGTTAACTCAGTAAACACAAAAAAATGTTGAGACGTCACTTGATGAAGTGAAAACTCTCCCAACTATCAACACGCAATAAACAAATTAAATTCTCCAAGCGTGGTGTAAGGAGCCTTACCACGTACACGCAATCAATTAGACTTAATTATCTGCATCGCTGGAAGCCCACCAATACAGGACTGGATTGCATGAAATTACATGTTTCAGCTGAAGTTAAATCCATACATAACATGCACGCGACAAATGGATATATGTTTTTACTAGGGGAACAACTTGAAAAAAAATAACAGGAAAGCGTTTTGTTTTGAAATAGACAAAGACTGTTTGAACTATAGGATAAAATCTTAACATTGTTAAAAAAAAGATCAATTACACGGAGTAGAATTGTTTGCGGTGTTGCTTTTATGCAACTCTCAACAAGCGAAAAGGACGGTGGGGGGGGGGGGGGCACTTTTTCCCCTCACTCGACAGAAAACCTGTTTGTCGGTACAGAACAAACATCAACTAGACGGAGAGATAGTGTCTGTTGATATAAACATGCACACATCTACTCCGACAAGATTTATCCTCTGATATTCCCAACATTTGCTGCACAACGTCACTTATCAATGTCCGGCATAACAACGTCACTTTTAAATTACCATCACGACAACGTCACTATCAACTGGCAATGAATTTCTATCACGTTCTATAAAGCTGATTAGTTATGTTGTTAAATCAACTAGATGACACCGCAACAACTTATAATTAGAATTAGTACACCACTTTTAATTAGAACCTTCAGTTGAATAGAATTAGTAAAACACGTCTAATTATAACGTTCGGCTGGATTAAACGAATTAGTACAGTAATTTTAATTAGAACCTTTAGTTGAATTAAACAAATTAGTACACCAATTTTAATCAAAATCTTCAGTTGAATCAAACAAATTAGTCCAACACTTTTAATTAGAACTTCCAGTAGAAAAAAAACAAATTAGAACACTTAAAAAGCAAAACAAGGAATTTCCGTTATGACAATTTTTTTTTTAAATCTTAAAATTGTTTCTTAGTTATTCCCGCGGTCACAGTTTTGGAATTCCATATTAAAATAAAGTCATGCATGAAGCTAATGAAGAGTGAGCACTTGGTATTCCCAGTCAGGCGGCGTCGCATCAGTCAGATGGTGAGTACACCGTGGCACGCTCATCCCTCGATATCCCAACTGTCTGGAAGTCTGGTGGCTCTGACCTATCGGTTGGTGCTAGATCGGGAAAACCACGAGATGTTCGCTGCTGTAGCGTGTCATTGCCTGGTATAAATGATTTTTTTTGTTGAATGATTTCCCTGAAGTTTTTTTCACTGTCACAGGCATTGGTTGAAACGACATGATGGTATGGGGGTGGGGGGCGAGCAATGAACTAATGGGCACAGGTAGGGTTTTATAAACCTATTGGGGGAAAAAAATGAGGTAAAGTATTTGAAAATGTTTACAGTAATTCTGTCACGTGCAGTAGGAGGGGGAGGGGGTTGTGGGAGGGATCAATAAAGGCTGGGAGTAACAGTGCTTATAAAATTGCTGTTTTATCGAATCGGATGATACGGAGGGAAAACGTTTTGCAGTGTGTGGTGTGTATGTCAGAATGTGTGTTTGATACGTGTAGTTGTACATACAGCACTCACCTCTCTCACATAGCAGGTGGGTTAAACATTTTATGAGAGCAGGGATACGGGCGCCCGCAGGAGTCGTACACAAGAGAATATCAATATTTACTCAAGTGTGTAGGTGTGTGTGTAGGTGTGTGTTAGCAGGTGTATGTATGTGTGTGTGTCAACTAAGTTTGGATTCGTTGTGTCTTATGCATAATAATATGCATGTGTACAATAACCGTCTCTTTCATGAGCCATTGAGAATGGAAGTGTTCTACAAATAAACAACTTGACAAACAGGCCACATAACTGGGTAAACTCAGCTTTAATCCAAAGTGTTTAAGTATCAAAATCAAAGGGATCCTACAGGTTGAAGAGAGCCGACTGTGAGACAGAGACACTAAGGGATCCTATAGAGACAGCTGTGAGACAGAGACACTAAGGGATCCTATAGAGACAGCTGTGAGACAGAGACACTAAGGGATCCTATAGAGACAGCTGTAAGACAGAGACATTAAGGGATCCTATAGAGACAGCTGTGAGACAGAGACACTAAGGGATCCTATAGAGACAGCTGTAAGACAGAGACACTTAGGGATCCTATAGAGACAGCTGTAAGACAGAGACACTAAGGGATCCTATAGAGACAGCTGTAAGACAGAGACATTAAGGGATCCTATAGAGACAGCTGTAAGACAGAGACACTAAGGGATCCTACACAGACGGTATGGGATACAAAAAGAGAGGGTAGGGACTACAGGAAAGTTGGAGACAACTTATTAGGCTATTGACTCAGTGTACAGTTAAGATGCTACAAAAGTAAAGTACTACTTCAAGGTCTATAAGACAGGTGGAGTAGAGTTCGTTTGATATTTGAACTATGCAGGGATTGTGTGGAAAGAATCGGTCGAGTCACAAGGCGGGGTTCAGGGGGCGGCGACACCATTTTGTGTGTGTGTGTGTGGGGGGGGGGGGGGGGTTCAGGGTGACACCATTTCAGGGATGACACCAAATCAAAAACTCGTAACATTTACTGAAATAAAACAATGTTGCATTCAGTAGGAATAATGAAATATATGTTAGGGGTGACACCAAACTAAAAATGTTAAATTGTTGGAGGAGGGTGGGGTGAAACCCTCCGTTACCACACCTGGAGACACCCGAGCTAGTGACGCCACTAGACAGAATCAAGCCTAGCAAATGTACACAGACTAGAGCTGGGTAGACATGGACTTCGGGTACAGAACCCAAACTAGGGACAAGTACAAGCATTAGCTATACCATTCGACCACACAATCCCCCAATCTGGCCAAACACCAATCAATGTAACACTAAAGTTCATGTCTAGATGTGTATTCCGTACGCAGCAAACTACTTATAAAGCGATGGCTACAGTTTGCCAAAACCCTAACCACGGGTCCAGCTTTACTACCCCGCATCACAACGTTCATCGAATTCAACAAAGTATAACTCATCCAATACCTGTAAAACCACACCGTGTTCATAAACAGCCCCCTAATCGTTTATCTCAACCGTTTTACCCCGCCCCGGGGTGATAGTTCCGGAACGGATCAATGCAGGTACGGTGAGCAGTGCGGGACAGATGGAGACAGCTCACCAGCTTACCTGGATGAGGGGTTAGGACCGGATAAATCATTCCGTGCACGGAAAATGTCAATAGCGTGATACAAAAAAAATAAGGGAGGTAATACGTGAGGTATCTTACTTAGAGAAAGTTGTCAAAGCTGTTGATTTAACTATTTGATGGTGTTTGTGTATTACACGATCACAAGTTTAGGAGTTAAATGGTGTCCACGCTTACAGATTACTTAGACACCAGGTGACCGGACTGGGTAGTGGTTGTTACACAAGAAGGGGGAGGGGTTGGGGGCGCTAGTTGGTTGACTGGCAAGCTGGTTGTCAGTGTGGTTGTCTACGTTTTTTTTTGTCTTGCTGTTTGGTTGTTACATAGTTTTGTGGTTAAGTTGTTTTGTGGTCACGTTGTTTTGTTCTGGTCTCTTCATTTTGTTGTGGTAACGTCGTTTTGTAGTCACGTCATTTTGATGTCACGTCGTATTGTTGTTAGGTTGTTTGGTTGTCACGTCGTTTTGTTGTCACGTCGTTTTGTGGTAACGTCCTGTTGTGGTCACGTCGTTTTGTTGTCACGTCGTTTTGTGGTAACGTCCTGTTGTGGTCACGTCGTTTGGTTGTCACGTCGTGTTGTGGTCACGTCGTGTTGTTGTCACGTAGTTTGGTCTGAAAGTTTAGTTCTTTTAACCCAGTAGCACTCATCTTTCCGAATCTTGAGACCATCGTACATAATTTAAACACGTCATTAATTTTTATGTTGATCTAAATCCATAAAAAAAACATATCACACTTTCCCAACAAAAAACAAAGGTATGTTGATTTAGTTCACTACTTGTTTACATTCCCGAAGACGCGGAGTAATCTCTAGAGGGCGTGAATAGAAGTAGGTTAGCCCTGGTCGTCCAACTCCGCGGTGCTAATGAGTTCTCAGGTTTCTGGGTTCTCCTTCATTATTGACCGCTACGGCTCGCCTCCTAATGATTATTTACACACCAGAAACTCGTTAATGACATTGCGGAAGAGACTGGTCTGGAATTATTTAATGAATGTCAGTCTGTAAGAAATGATATAATTCCGTTTTTTTAGACTAGCTAAAGATGACAAAAAAGCGATATTAAATTGAATTATGGTGATGTAAGCTAAATCAATAGTTCTCAATCAATCCTAATGTACCCAATCACTCATTGAGATTGTCTGGTACAATAAAAAAATAAATTTATACCGTATATATATATATATATATATATATATATATATATATATATATATATATATATATATATATATATATATATATATATATATATATATATATATATATATATATATATATATATATATATATATATATATATATATATATATATATATATATATATATATATATATATACGGTATAAATACGGCGGGGGTGGTGGTGACACCATTAGGCGCCACTGATATATATATATATATATATATATATATATATATATATATATATATATATATATATATATATATATATATATAATATATATATATATATATATATATATATATATATATATATATATATATATATATATATATATATATAAATACACACACACATACATACACACACACACATATATATATATATATATACATATATATATATATATATATATATTTATATATATATATTTATATATATATATATATATATATATATATATATATATATATATATATATTATATAGAACCTTTAACCATCAGTACCGAAGATATTACCCCATCGAATAGCCTTACAGATTTTGAACAAAAAATTCTATTAATTTCTATTAACATGATTGCACAGTGCACGACTTGTCTGTTCATTCTTCCAGTTCATCAACAACCTCAGCACCCATGAGTGGTGTGGTTTTGTCCAAAATCGATACGTCGATTTCGCATAATGTTAACTAGCTTTTAGCGATGTTCAGAAAACGTGATGCTCGTAATCCGCATAAGCCAAACCGTTGGTTGTCAATTTTAACTGGCCAAATTTATTCCGAAATATGTGTGCTTTCTACGGAACGCCGTGGCATATCGACTGGGGAGGGGGGGGGGGAGACGACACACGCTCATGGGCGTGCACTGTGTCGGTACGCAGTGGCTGGGTGGTAGACTACACGAGCCCTAACCCGAAAGTCTCGAGTTCGCAACCCAGACTCGAATCCGTAGGACTTTCTTGAATAAACATTGCTCTGATGGATAATTGACTCACGTGAGGGAAAGAAACGGCGGCTTGGCTTGGATCTGACCAGACTTCAAATACATTGGCCACAGAAACAGGTAAACTTTATTTCATCTACACCATTGGTCGTGGGTTCGAAAGGGAAACTTTTTTTTTGGGAATATATATCTCTCTAAACATTATCCGAGGAAGGATTTGTTTATTTACTGCCCTTAACCTTTCCAAGCCAGTAATTTTCATCCACAGATGGATATAGAAAATTGGATTTCCCCAATATTTGTTGTGTTGGTGTGCCCAGTAATTCTTTCATCCACTGATGGATATAGAAAATTGGATTTTCCCAATATTTGTTGTGTGGGTGTGCCCAGTATTTCTTTCATCAACTGATGGATATAGAAAATTGGATTTTCCCAATATTTGTTGTGTTGGTGTGCCCAGTAATTCTTTCATCCACTGATGGATATAGAAAATTGGATTTTCCCAATATTTGTTGGGTTGGTGTGCAAACACGTAGTGCGTTATTGATGTTGGTCGTCAGCTCTAGTGTTTGTCTATCGTGTGGTCACCCTAGGGGATGTGGGCGTGGTTCTATTCCAACCCAGGTCATTGCTGCCTTTCCGACAGTCGCAGAAGTTTCTAGACCTGAACTCGTGTGTTTATGTCGTCAGTTATATATATATATATATATATATATATATATATATATATATATATATATATATATATATATATATATATATATATATATATATTGAGACAGCTTTTATAAATTATATTTATTACAATAAACATTCTCAAATTGAACACAACGATCTAATCAAATTTTGGTCATTACTTAGAAGCTTAACTATCACACACTAAACTCGTGTGTTTAGAGCCACACTCACTTTATCACTCACACATTGAATACTTTCTTCAAAGCTCATTCGAAATGTAAAAATAAATAAATAAATAAATAAACATTTACTCGTGCAAGACATTACTAAACCAAACAGCTGTGAAAGGCACTAATTGGGATTTTTTTTTGTATTATTGCAGATCGTCACTCAATGAAAATAATTGAAATATTTTAATTTAATAATTATTTTTTTATCTCCCTTTAAAATAACACATCGATAGTTGCGTCCCCTTAGATTATCTGCTAAAGTAACCATGGGTGTATCTTTTGCCAAGTATAATCATGATTTTAATGACAATTTAATATTTACATTTTTATTTTCGAATTGGATTTAAAAGATCAGCAAACAAACCTGGGGAAATCAAAATTGTGACACAACGATAGAGTAGACAATATGGATATGGTGTGGGCATGTGGTGAGTAACAGGGTGGGTATGTGGTGACACTAAGTGGGAATTTGGTGACAGGGTGGATATATGGTGACACAGGATCAGCGTTGGCATATGGTGTGTGCATATGGTTACAGGGTGGACATGTGGTGATACAGTTATAGGGTATGCAAATGGTGATACAGTAACAGGGTGGGTATGTGGTGACACAGTAACAGGGTAGACGTGTGGTGACACAGTAACAGGGTGGTATGTGGTGAGGCAGTAACAGGGTGGTATGTGGTGACACAGTAACAGGGTGGTATGTGGTGACACAGTAACAAGGTGGGTATGTGGTGACACAGTAACAGTGTGGGTATGTGGTGACACAGTAACAGGGTGGTATGTGGTGAGGCAGTAACAGGGTGGGCATGTGGTGACACAGTAACAGGGTGGGTATGTGGTGACACAGTAACAAGGTGGTATGTGGTGACACAGTAACAGGGTGGGCATGTGGTGACACAGTAACAGGGTGGGTATGTGGTGACACAGTAACAGTGTGGGTATGTGGTGACACAGTAACAGGGTGGGTATGTGGTGAGACAGTAACAGGGTGGGGATGTGGTGAGACAGTAACAGGGTGGGTATGTGGTGACACAGTAACAGGGTGGGTATGTGGTGAGACAGTAACAGGGTGGGTATGTGGTGACACAGTCACAGTGTGGGCATGTGGTGACACAGTCACAGTGTGGGCATGTGGTGACACAGTCACAGTGTGGGCATGTGGTGACACAGTCACAGTGTGGGCATGTGGTGACACAGTCACAGTGTAGGCATGTGGTGACACAGTCACAGTGTGGGCATGTGGTGACACAGTAACAGTGTAGACAAGTGGTGACACAGTAACAGTGTATGCATGTGGTGACACGGGACTAGGTGTACCTACCTGAGGTGTGAATTAGTGTAGGTACTGCCGTGGGGTCGACCCGCCTGTCTTCTAGAAGCCTCCGAGCCTGCTGACGACGACGACGATAATTCGTCGAGAGTCGATGCCATGAGACGACCGGAAGTTGGAATAAAGTTCCAGCAGTTTTAAGTTCCGTGAGATCTCAGAATCACTACTCACACACACGTGCACGCCCAACCAGGTAGAAAACACAGGTATATCTCAAGCTTAGGTCAGGTCAGCCTGACAGTTAATTGGTCAATTAACTGTTAACGTCATTGGATACGTGTATTTTCTGGAACTAGCCTGGTAATGAAAGCAAATATAACACTGATACATTCCTTACATTTAGTCTTGAAATAAAAGATCGTTACAGTTACATTTCTTAAGAAAAACTGAACCTCCTACAAATTATAATTTAAGAACATTAAAAATATTAGTTGAATAATTGATGGGTCTCTAATTTGTATAATAACTTGGCACAAAACTATCATCTAACAACCATAAACAATTAAGAACTGGATTAGACTAATCGCTTATTTGTGCTAACGAAACTCCGGAATACTAAAAAACAACAATTGGATATCCTTTACTCGTATCAACATTAGTTGAAGCAAAACGTTGTTATCAACACATACAGGAAGATTACTGACATCATCACCTGTTAGAAAAACTACTATATCAACACCTTTAAAAAACTTATATATGAACACCTGTTTAAAAAAAATCTACTGCTACAAACACCTATTAAAAACTAGCATAACAACACCTGTAGGAATAGTTACTAGTGCGAATATCAACAACAAAGAACGATGTTCACCGCTCTCTACAATATTCAGCCACAGAACACCCCACTCAACTTTACCATCCCTCCCCCTCCTCTTGTTCAATGAACTATGAACTGTACACACGCTCTATAAAAAGTTGTAATAACACTATGCCTTGACTAGCCCGAGAAACCGGTTTGTTTCATGTACTCATTACCTACATTCATGGTTACATTTGGTGCCTGACGGAGACAAAATTAAGTGCTGCGGGTTGATAAAGTTTTTTTTAAAAAATGAACAGTGTTTCCTTCCTTCCTCCTCCTCCTCCCCCCCCCCCCAATGTTGAGCCTCTTAAACTTCTGTTGCCATGCCTATGTACAAGGCAAATGTGTCAACATAGTCGATCTTGCGATAAAACTGTTAACATCAATTTTCACTTACTTTATATATCATCAGCAGCACGAATGTTTTAATACTGTTCATTTCTGGATTAACTTAAGATTGGTAGAATCATAATATCAGATGCAACACAGAATTTAAGCAAAATAGTGTCGATATAATTTAATTACGAGTACGGTAATAGGAATAAATATTTCTGCAAGTTTTTTCTTAAATATGTACACAAACATAGAGGCATACTCAATTACTAGTTATTTGGAACTAAGTTTTATCTCTTCTCATGGTTCAATAAATAAAATGTAAAAAATTACATATATATATATATATATATATATATATATATATATATATATATATATATATATATATATATATATATATATATATATATATATATATATATATATATAATATCTACAATGTAGCCGAACTAAAAATAATCGAATGCGTATTTAAAAGTATAAACAGGCAATTTTCAACACAGACGTTGAAAACTGTAAATCGGAAAAACAACAGACATTAAATAAACATAGATGATCATACCTTTCGTTGTCTGCAGTCCTAAAAAATTCATCAAGCGCTTGCAACTCGGGTGTTATAACGTAAAACTGGGTAAGGATTAGATCAGGTCTAAAGATATATTAGATATGCATCTACATATATATATATATTCCATCGAAAGTTATTTCAAATGTTGTACCCGCGGCCGGGCCAGGGGCCATCCACCCACCTTCTCCCAGCTGCGAGGCCAACTTACAGAAAATATGGGCTTGGAAAACTCAGTGACCCGAGTCAACAAGCGAATGAAATCCACGTTCCAGGGCCACGGACATACTTCATGTCATCTCTCGCGGCATTGAAGTTATTTTTACATATTCAGACTTGGCCTAGTTCTCTAGCTATTATGGCTGGCTTGCTGGGGACTAATGCCGTTATAGAAAGCAATGTAGACCTATATATATTTCTGAGGAGGGGGAGCTTTAAATAGACTTGTTAGAGTTATTGTTCCCTTGGTTGTCTTTCTTCTGGAACCCAACAAGTTAAACAAGCTTGTCTAACAAAGGGAACAGCAAATAGATGTTTTACTAAAGGTCTGCGGGTGTTCAGTGTTGCTGACCTTTGAAGCATGACAGAAGCTTTGACAGAAGCTTTGACAGTTGGCAGTGTCAGAATACAAAAGTCGTCCAAAAATATAAATAAATTATTTTTAGTTGTCTGGCGTTTCGCAAAACAAACTGTGAATCGTAGACTAGGCATATGAAATCGCCGACAAAATGTGTGTCAAAATATGACTTCGAGTCCGCCCGTGTACCTTCAATAAAAGACTCAACGAAATTAGTCTATGCTACATCCGCCTAAGGGACTTAGCAATAAGACGGTATCTTTTCATCTAACCACCGTCTTTTTTTTTTGTAAACTAATCCTATGCTATTGATTTTATTTTCTTCTTTCTTAGTGCATAGAAAATCTTATATATATATATATATATATATATATATATATATATATATATATATATATATATATATATATATATATATATATATATATATATTTCAAATTATTTAATTTTCAGAATAAAGTAAACCAAATGAACGCATTGAATGCTTGTGTTTAAAAACGCAACCCCATTAGTAATTTATATAATAATCATTATTAGCTTTTAATGACTAATTAAACGTCTAATTAATTCAATGTCCTCGTATCAAGTTTTGAACAAATTGGTTCGACAGTAGTGGGTAAAATTTCGTTCGCATGTTTCCACGCACTACGGCGACATGACATGTTGGATGAATCAGGTTCGATAACAGCTGGTAAAGATTGTCAAGTCAAATTAAGTTTAAGCTGGGTTATGCCATCGGTGGGGGGGGGGGGGGGGGCACTGTGGTGTGGAAACCCAAAGGTAAGACGTCAAATGCAGCTATTCATCTATACAATTATTCCATTCAATGAAACATTAACGGTAGAATAACTGTAAAAACACCAATTAACAGTTGAATTATTTTGAGACATTTTAAAAAAAAGAACACAGGCCCAACCTTACAAATTTTTTGAAAACAAATTTCGCTGTGCAGTCTATTTTTAACTTTGATACCTCCGTCCATTCAAAACGTCGACTCTTCTTCAGCTGAATGGGGCAAAGCTTAACACAGTAAGGCGAGAAGCTGGCACTGCATAACTCGTATGGTAACTAAACATACACATATATGGCAGGGGGATGGGGTGTTAGGGCAGGGGGTGGCATTTACTATATTTTAGACCCTACAGAAGCAATATTTCCGCTTTTACGTTGTTCGAATCTAACACGTCTAAAAAGAGAAGGTGGGGGGTTATAACCAGGAGAATGTTGACAATTTTCACACTATTTTAATACATGATTACAAAAATATGTTAATTTTTTTTGTGTCGTAATATCAGCATTACTTTCTTTTTAAGAATTACCAAAAAATTGTTAAAGAATTGATTAAAAATACTGATCGTCCCCACTCCTATCCTTTATCCCCCCCCCCCCCCCACCCTAATATTCTTTCCTCGCCTGGGGTTTAAAATAAATTAAAACAGCGGTTTTTGTTTGCCTTTTCAAAAAATGATTTGTTTATTTGTGTGTGTACCTTAATCAAAATGTCATTATTTTTAAAAAATCAACATTAAACGAAACAAAACACATTAGGCCGTAAATCAGTATTCAACTAGACAAATTTATTTCTAGCCACCATTACCCGACCGACTAGGCGAATTATGACGTCACAATCAATAACATTGAGATGACGCTATCGTCCGTCTGGTGTGTTTACGTAATTGTGTCAGGGTGGTTTTCACAGGGCAAGTAGTTCTCAGTCTGTGTACATAACGGTGTTCCTTTCACAGGGCCAGTATTTCTCAATCTGTGTACATAACGGTGTTCCTTTCACAGGGCCATTAGTCCTCAATCTGTTTAGCCAAGCATACTATTAATAATCTTTTTAGCTTATGCATATTCACCAAATGTATTGTGTGTAATGATGTATTTTACATTTTAATATCAACCACCCACCGCCATTTCTTGTTACGAAATCTTAATGTTTTGCCAAACGTTAAAAACTCTATAGAGACTAGCTCTAAACCAATATCACAATGTTTTCAACCCATGGGCGGAACTAGCAGAGGTCTTTTTTCTAGTTCCGCCTCTGTTTAAACCCAGACCAAATTTCACTGTATTTTAACAAAGACTAAATCTTCCTATAGACCAAATGAAACAAAAATTGTATTTATTTATAGACCTTTGATCTCACATAAAACGTTTTAAATTAAAGTGTTACTAAAAGTTAAATCACAATGTATCAATACAGCCCTTGATTTTGTACAGCTATTTTAATGTGAACAAAAGTGATGCGATTTTTGTAAGTGTAGAATGTGCTATGAAAATATTGAATGAATCAATATTTTAGAGGAAGAATAAAAAGCAAAATAATGAGAATTACAGCCCAGGGGACATAACAAAGGAAAAAAAGTTAAGTTTGCATTTTTGTTTTAAATCTAAAAAAAAAAATGTTAACTAATTTCGGAGAAAATACAAGCCCATTGAGATGTATAAAAATTTCTAAACGTAGTTAATACATTAAAATTTATACTGCACTAAAACAGTAAGATGAAATTTGTAAAGGGCGATCAATGCACCAGGCATCGAAGTAAAACTGTTTACCTCCCTTGATTTTCCTTTTTAGGACTACTTGAGCCAGACGATAATCAAAAGTGATTGAGATTTGTTTTTTTTTTTGGTGCGCATTCCTTTTTTACTTTCTCGTATATACGAAGTATAGAGAAAGTATTGTATTCGTGCAAAAAAAAATCGAGATTTTTACAAATCTCGACGTTTTACACCTCACTGATACGGAAAAACATAATTTTGCAATCCTGTCCGTATGTCAGTGTGTCTGTGTGTGTGTCTGTATGTGTGTGTCTGTGTGTCTGTGTGTAAACACGATTACTTGAGTACCGTTACAGCTAGGTTGATGAAATTTCATATATAAGTATTTTATCAAAATCGTAGATCCGTATCAACTTTTGAGCGATTTCCAATAACCGGAAGTGGTACTTTTTCTACTTTGAATTTTTCAAAAGCCTATAACTTGAGTACTATTTCAGATAGATAAATGAAATTTCACATGTAAGTAAAAGATCTAATTCTCTACCTTCTGTCAAATTGTGAATAATTTCCGTTGACCTGAAGTACTAATTTACGCTATTTCCGATTTCTCAAAAAACGCACGTACATTTATAAAGTACTAATAATATTGCGCACTATTATGCACATTTTATTAGGCGTTCACTTAGTGTGCAATTCTTTTTTTTTACAAGATTCCATTCTATTATAAAAAGTTTAAGTAATTAAAAATGGATTACAAATATTGTCTATGTCCTGAGTTGCCATCCCTCGTAGTTTTATATTAGAATATCCGAGAAAGTTTAGGGGAGATCACTCCCGGTTTATTTGTTATTGGAATATAAAATCATATATTGGCAAACATACCATTAAGTTTAAACTAAGACCTACACACATTCCCACCATTTAAACTCAATCTTTAATTAAGGCATACAAACAATACCACACAATAAACACTCTCCCACAATATGCAAACACGGTTCTTTCAAAACCTCTTTTAGACATCATTTACGCGGTGGGGTGGAGGGGGTGGGGGGTCTAGAAATTTCTAAAATGCTCTCCCCTAGCCAGAGGCGTAGCGACCCTTCCGGGCGCCCGGGGACAAACTTTTCGATTTGCACCCCCCCCCCTTAAACTTTTGATTTGCACCCCCCCCCTCAACCTTTCAATTTATTTTTCCAACCCATTTTGGCGCCCTCTAAGGTCGGCGCCCGGGGACGTATGTCCCCCCCCCCCCCCCCGCCCCCCCCCCCCCCCCCCCCGCTACGCTACTGCTCCTAGCCATAAATCCCAACCTTCTGTATCTAATGCATTTAGTATCAGATTTGAGCTAAGGTGCTTACAGTGGCTGCTGGTGCGAAGTTTAGGTTTGGATAAGGTATTGGTACCAGTTGTTTCAAAATATCACAGAGCTTTTCGACTGTGTTATACCGTCACAATTTTTGTATAGATCTAGCATAACACACAATCCGCGATAACTAGCATCGCGAAATCTAAGACTTAAATTTAGCGCCCTGTGTTGCAATATTTTATCGATTATTTTCTTCTGCCTGTTGGCTAAAAATAGCCAGTCAGCTGTTCAGCGCTGCAGACTCAAGACTAATCCAACGCATTGTGATTTTGTTGTCAACTGTCTTACTGTCACTGAACACGTTTTGTTAATTAATTGATTAACAACACAGCAAAAAATGTCCGCTAAGTGTTTTATATGTTGCACGTTGATTATGTGTAAAATAATTACAGCATAACGTTTTTAAAGAAAGTATGAAGCACCTTTTTAGGGCACGTAGGTTGCTAGAGTTATAACATATTTAGAACGCTTTCAAAACATGCCAATCACATGGACGTGAGTAGACACAGTGTCGATGTTTATATCCTAAAGAATACAAGGTGCTGAAACTCAATTATCATCATTTAGATTTGCATGGTCGCAACAAAAAACATTGGAGAAAGGGGTTGTTAAAAATGGTATCACCCAGTAGCTCATTCTAGCAGTATCCGATTGTTTGAGTGGGGATTTTTCGTGTAAATATGAACTCCACCCCCACCCCCCTCCCGCCTGTACAAGAAACAACAGACCTACTTACTCAGTGACGAGGGAATAAAACGACCACACGAGAAAGTGTTCACCAACTCCTGAGCTGATGTTTACACAAGCACAGCAACACAACGGAGGACAGCGGCCCCAAAGATAGAAACCAATGCCATCTCCCACGACCACAATAATGGTCAGCGACGCTCGCCAATCGAAGAGAACCGTAAATAGATTCGCCGACGGCCTTGAACTTGATGTAACGAGAAGGGGATAAAAATCGATTTCCAGCGCAGCTTGTCTTGCGCATGACACACTGTCAGGATGGGAGTCTGGGGGTGGGAGAGGGGTGGGGGTGGGGGTCTTTATCATGATACTGTGACACGATTCTTTGGAGTGGAGGGGGTGACTTAGAACGAACGAGCTCAGTTATATTTTCTAAATCAAAATCGGAAATTAAAGTGTTTTGCCTATCGGACATCTCTCTATGCCAGTGTTTCTTCCAGACTTTTTTCTTCGGGGGGGGGGGGGGGGGGCATTTGAAATTTTTTGGGGGGGGGGGGGAGGGGGCGGTAGACTTTCTTCGGGGGGGGGGGGGCGGACACTGTTAAAAGTATATATTTTCTATATAAATTCATTTCGTTCGGGGGGGGGGGGGGGCGGTAGCCGGGTAGACCGCCCCCCCCCCCCCCCCCGGAGAGATGCCTGGAAAAAACTCTGCTCTATGCATCAATTCGTGCAAGCATTAAAGCATTACCAACCATCCTTACCATGTAACAGGCTGGAAAATAGGATTGCCCACAATAAGTAAATCAGATATTCCGATCAAAATAAGTAATTGCTTATAATACGTAGATTCCTCCTTTATGTGTAATGTAAGAGTGGCGTATATATCGTAAGGTAGGGGGGGGGGGGCGTTTTAACAGTTAGTTAAAGGAGTCAAATATAAATAATATCACGCCGTTGTAGGGTAGTCTACAACACCCAGCTGAGTTGATTGCAATTTCGTCACACGCCGTCACATAAACAGACCCACTCACGTATATAACAAAGTCGTCCCCTCCCCTTCACACATTTAACTCCCCATCCAGCCGGCTTTACTTTCTCTAACGTGAGTCGGGTACCCAGAGCTGGACGGACGCCTACGTATTCGAGCCTGGGATCTGAACTCGAGACATTCGGGTCAGCAATCGAACAGTCTACCCTTCGACCACGCCATGGGAGATAACCTTGGTACATACCACATCCCAGGATTAGACATCTCCCCCCCCCCCTCATGGTACCTACGGTTTACAAGGATTAGACATCCCATGAACTAAAGACTATGGTACCTATCTCAGCGGTTTACAAGGATTAGACTTCCCATGACCTAAAGACTAAGGTACTATCTCAGCGGTTTAAAACATTTAGTCACTGTACATAAAAAAATAATTGAAAATCCAAACAAAATTATCTCTTCCGCACAAATTATAATTATTTTTAAAATCCAAATGTCAGCACAATTATACATTGCAGACGACAGTTTGAGTGTTTCTGGAAACGAAACTTATATTGAGGCCACCGCATTTACTGTTTGTTTTTAAAGTTACGTATTTATTTACTTATTTTATGGGAGGTGTTTAAAGAAATGATATTTAACGTTATAGGCCTATGTGATGAGACTGAGAAATAGGCCAGAATGTTACATGTTTTGCATAAAAACAGAAGAAAAAAAAACATAACAGACTGCATGGTGAATATTTTTTATAGACAAGCCGGTGGTTGAGAGTGTTTGAATCACAGGTTGTTTGTCAGGGGAGACTACTCGGGACATTTGTTAGGGGATATCACTGTTTATTAG
The DNA here is from genome assembly GCF_028476545.2 of Physella acuta. Lineage (NCBI taxonomy): Eukaryota > Metazoa > Mollusca > Gastropoda > Physidae > Physella > Physella acuta. The sequence goes on along the minus strand of NW_026732843.1, from coordinate 1,070,919 downwards.
GGGAGATCACTCTTGCAAACCATGTAATCACAGTACAGATACATTTTTTCACTCATTTAATAGGATTTCAAACGTCTAGGTTATAACGAGGCACATATAAAGTCTATCTTCAATGTTGGATCAAAAACAATTTATACTCCTGCTCTTATACCAAACCATCTCCCTTGCAGGTAGACCCTACCTATACAACAGTCCACAGAGATAGCACAAACAGAGATACTGTTATTATTCAAATCAACTGCTTGGTAAAAAGTATAGATTTATTTCTTATGCTCTTTGCTATTTAAAACAGCATAATAGAAAAAAATAATTAATACTAGACTATTTGATTTACACAGTTGTCTTTCCATTCAAATAAATTATTCACTCAATGGGAGGTAATCAATTTTTAATAATACAGTATTTATAAAATATAATAATAATTGTTATTATACAATATTAAGTATCAAAATACATATTCAAAACATAGTACACTCCTTAAAAACGTCTCGGAAACTACAAGTATAATGTAGATAGGTTTAAAAATTTCTGCTGTATAATTTAAAAAACAGAGCTTATAAATAATTCAAAAATTTAAAAATAAACACATTTTTTTTTCTAAAAATTTCATTTTAAAAAAGTTAGAAATCTTTTAACCAAAGCCTGTCACACTTTTTTTTACTCTACATACAAAACATAAGTAAACGGTCAAGTTTTAAAAAAATTAATACAAACTTTAAACTTAGTGATATTAAAAAAATTATTCAAATTACCAACAATTTCATCTTTAGGATTTTGATCATTTTTAAGAGTGCAACAACATTGCTTGGATTTTAATGTTATGGACTCATTAAATCTGTTTTTTTAACAATGATTCAAACACAGATAGGCTATGAACAAGTTAAAATCCAACATATTATCTCTTTAGAATAATTCACAGTCAAGAAGATATTAAAAATGGAAAAAATTTCAGTAAAGTAAAAATCCCATCCTATTTTAAGTTATTGATATCATGCACACAATCAACATATGCTTTAAATTTGAATGTTGTGGCCTAAACAACACAAATCATTGTGTCAGAAATACTGTGAGAAAAATGCTTAAACATACCAGAAACATAAGAAAACATTGTTATTAATCTGAAAATGTATCACAATTTTTAAACTACCCCAACTAAACAGAAGAGGTTATCGTGTGGTGGTGTTAAACTGCATGAAGTAAGCTGCTGTGGGGGGGTTGGTGTACACCTCCCTGTTCATGAAGTCTATATGAGCTTTTTGTTCCTGAGCCAAACGGCGGTTCTCATCTGCTTGGGCCTTCTCTAGCTCTCTGCGCTTTCTTTCCATTTCTCTTTCAATTAATAAAGCTGCTCTAGCATTGGCTGAAGCCTGGCGCTCAAACTCCTTGTTACGAAGTTCCTCCTCTTGGCGAAGGCGCTAAAAGAAATCAATCTAATGTCAACTTATAGTCATGAACAAATTTTTTTTTTTAATTTTGTTGCTTTGATTCATACTTATCATATCCAATATGGTAAACTTAGGGTAAGATTTTATGAAGTAAGGGACAGTGATGGATGGTAGAGTGCTCAATTGCTAATCCAAAAGTCTTGAATTTTGATTTCAGTCTATAGGATGTCCCTGAATCCAACCAACTATGATAGGTACCAAACTCAAGATAGAAAATCAAAGGTGGATGAGCATAGTGCTGACCCTACTATTCCCACTGTATACCCAGATAAGTCAAACAGATGAACTCTGCTTCATCTGCCCATGTGTCTTGTGTACAAATGGAAAAAAAATAAAGAGATGATGATAGTTATAATTATGCTACTATTAAGACAAATCAGCTGATTCCACTTGTATAAAGCCCCACCCTGCTCACCTCAGCCTCTGCCTTCTGTCTCTCCTGTTCCTTTCTAATCTCTGCCAGCTGCTGTGGCGACATGCCCTTCCATCTGTCAGGAATCACACGGTGAGGCCCAAATGCGCTCTGTGCCACTGCAGGGTTTTCTGTGAGAAAATCTCCAAACACACAGTTGGCGATCTCTGTCATTTTGTCATCCTCTTCCTGTTGTCTCTTCAGACGCTCACGCTCCCTTTGTTCATTGTTCTACAAGAAAATATTTTCATCCGTATTGACAAATTAATTCTACAGTTAGATAACACTTTCTCTCTTTTATTAAATTAAATAATTAATGTTCCTAACCACTATAAAAGGTTTTTAAAAATCAGTATTGAAATAAAAATTGATATATTGTGGAAAGCTAACTCAGAAATTAAAACCATAATTTGGCAAAGTTCACAGCTTAAATCTAGGACACAACAAATTTTGAAACTTTTTTATCTCACCATAAAATAACTAGTTCAAGCTTATTAATTCAATCTTATATTTTGACCTTAAAGAAGAATAAAGACGTGTATAAATAGAGTAAACTACTATAGCACTCACAAGAGCACTGTTGTAAGAGGCTGTCGCCATATTGATTGCTTTCCTGCAGTTTTCTTCAGCTTCCTGCAGCTCCATGGCCCTCTGGTCTAGCTCTCGTTGTTTTAATTCGTACAGACGATCAGCCTCAGATTGGTTCATTTTGGCCTTCTCTTTTTCTCTCATCTGTGCTTCATGCCATTTGCGAGCTTGTTCATTTTGAAGCTTCTTACGAGCCTGTAATTAAAATATGACTATTCATATTTAAAAAGCTTTCAATATAGTTTATCGTCCCAGAATTAATAAGGAATGAGTGAAAACGTAATACTTAAAAAAGTAATAAAAACCCATCTAAAATCTGCAAAGTGTTTATTAAAATAATTAGCCACCCTAAGATGTAATCTTAGATAAATATAAATGTTTTGGTATTCACCTTGCTATTTAAATCCTCTCCATCAAATTTCTGTAAACTGGCAATCCCACAGCGAGGATCATCATCATGGACTCGTGCGGGTTTGTCTTTTTTTAAGGCATCTGGATCATACAGGTCCCATTCTCTTCTCTGATTGGGTTGCTGGTGGAGGGCACGGAATTCATTAATGGCCTCATTTAGAGCACGAATATCATGTTCCTGGCGTTTCTCCAACATAGTCGCAATCCTATCATTCCTGAGAGCATCAGCCGCTGTTAAAAATCAGTGCAAATTATTTAAATAACCAGTAAATATTATCTTATTCTCATGCACAATGCTAATTTATGCCTGGTTTGAAGTTGTATTTCTTCAAGTTACAAAAAGTATAGTTAAACTATTATTTATGCAAGCATTATTATTTGAATTTAATGTGCATGTTGAGGTTACTTCTTCTTCATTCTTAATTTTAATATTGGTTTCATAGGCTTTGTCCACCAAAAACAATCTGCAAGACAGCCTTTGTTTAATTTTTGCATTCTTTCTCCTAGATGGGTTCCAGTTCTCTAACTAACAAGCCTCAAATGTGCAGGTGTCTGAACTCGGGACTTTTGGAATTAGCAACTATATACTCTCCCACTTAACCATGCCATCCCCTGAAAATTTAATGTACACTCTAAGATTTTATGTTGACCAAAATATATCGCTCTTCACAATTGTCTTTAGATACATATACGGTGGCATTTCCATAACCTAGTGAGGATCACATTGACAATTATAATGCTATTAAGACTTTATTATTCTCAAGCTGGCCAAGAGCTAAAGACATTTTCCACAGGATAAAAAAAACTTTACCAAAAGCTTCATGTCTTTTTCTTTCATACTCTTCCATTTGTTTTTTGTCAAAAACTTGCTGCTCAATGGCTTGTTTATCAATCTGAAAAGTATTTATGTACAATTTTTACAAATAAATGAAAGGCTAAATTTTTTCTACATAAATTATCATTTAAATATCTAACATTAAAGTATAATCTAAATAATACAAAAATAACAATAATTAAATCCACAATAAAAAATATTGTGGATTTAATTACTTAAATTTTAGCCATTTTTAGCTAATCTATTTCAAAAACTATTAAAAAAAAAAAAGAACCCCAATATCACCCAACTTATACATTGTATTTGTTTCTAGTAGCAGAAAACACTTTACATAATGTATTTAAAAAAACAAATTATTGCTGTTAAAAATTTAATATTATAACTAATTAAAATTATCTATGTGTAATGAGTGATTTTAGTTGCCAGAAAATTCTGAGAGAATTTCTAAAATGTATGAAGTTTTTCTGCCAGGGTAACTGTTAATAAAGTAAGGGAATAATTTATAAGGTACTATCAGGGCTGGCTTAAGAAGTTAAGACGCAAGCAAAAGTTATAGTGGTCTGTATATGCAAACTAATTACAAAATTATATCATGATTATTTAATGCATTTTTAGAACATAAAAATAATGAACCATTAATTTTAAACATTTTAGGATCACGACCTAAATCGTCTTCACTTGTCAGGTTCGAAAGGGTACTTAACTAGATTCTACCTAGATCTAGTTTTACTTACAAACCTAAAATGCCTAAATCACTGTGTATAGCATGGTCTCAAAATTTAATGTGCACTCTAAGTTGTATTTCTAGAGTTGGTTTGTTAATTATAATAATTACTTTTGGTACTAAAATTATCTGGCCTATAATATATTAGATGACATACATCTAGGCCTATTTCTGTTTTATTACTAAATACATTTTACATATGATTTGGCTAGAGTAGATAAAGCTCCACTATTAATGCAGGTACTAGATCTAGATCTCGTAACTAGTTTAACTAGAGTTTAATTACTAATAATTAGACACCTAGGCCAAATTGTTTATTTAGCCCCTCCCCCTAATAATAGTATTATTATTTAGTAAAACTAATAATATTTTATTTTTATTTCGTACTGTTGAGTGTTGAGAAAGGAAATTAGTAAAATTATAGTGATAAAACATAGGCCTATTATTAAATAAATTTTAATAATTAAAATACAGTTAAGAAATCTAAATGCAAAACATAATTTTTATTTTCTTACCCCTATCTGCCTGGTTTTTGCGTTAAAAATTCTTGTTTTTCTCTCTTCTTCCATCGCACGACGGCGCTCAATTGCCGCGGCTTGTTTATAGTCTACAGGTAAATCTAGTTTATACATTTTCAGATTCTATTTATTTCACACCACAAAATACAAAAAAAAAACGACAGCCCACTGTACAGTGTATAGTTTAGATTCTATATCTCCTAAGTAAACTTCAAATCTCATGTGTGATTCAATCAGTCTCTAGTATGATGCTGTCTGTTGTCAAGTTTACACTGTCGTCGTTATGCACAAAACTTGCGATTAATCTGGACGCTGATTGGTCATTAGTTAAAAATACACATTATAATGATGAGTTGATACAGATATTTCTTTTTCTAAATGAATTTATTTTTAAAAATAAAATATTAAAACATAATCTAAATAGTAATAAATAATATAATAAAAACACAATTTAACAATATATAAAAATTAAATATTCTCCTCAACATTAGTTTGTCTATTTCAACAATTATTCTTGTAACAAAATGTATACAATGGTACCTTACTTTTCGCTGAAATCCCGTCTATCTATTACTACCAATCATCCCGAAACACAGATTAAATGTTATAATTAAGAAATTAACATAGCTACAAAATATTCCACATTTTAGCTTGATTAAATTGTTAAATACAGTTCATACATCACCAGTGGATGGGTATTGAAGCAGGGGGGGGGGGGGGGTTGCAGCGGATCATGTGTTAAAATATGAACCGTTTCTTAAATAAATTATTTGGCATCCTATTATCAATATTTTCCTTTACCACCATAATATTCTGCAACCTATTTGGACTCTTAAAATTACGAGAAACAACATTACAAATATATGCTTTATAACCCTCTTAGTTGAAAATTGCGTTCAAAATGCTTTTCATTTCACACTAAGTATCTGAACCCCTCCCTTCTCTTTGTCACAAAAGTCAGCCACTTTTACAAATACATCATTTGTAAATTACACACCACACCCCATTTTCTATTTACGATTTTGTGAAATCTTAGCTGGACTCATTTAAGAATTCACAATAATTGTGTAAGATGAGCTTCCGGTAAAATAATAAACACATCAAGTCTTCTTGGCGGGGGTAAAAAATTGATACTGAAATTTAGTGTACACATTAATATATTAATTTTCCAAAACTATTTGCAGATATCAATGTTTGCATTTTTATTTTGGTATATTGATTGACCTTAAATATCTAAAAATGCCTGGAATGTTGAAATATATTGAAGTTGAAAACTTCAAATCTTACAAAGGCAAGCAGAAGATCGGTCCCTTCAAAAAGTTCACCGCAATCATTGGCCCCAATGGATCAGGTAGGTTAACTCGATTTTTACTAGATTTCTAGATCTATTGATCTAGACTCCTTCATTAATTACGCTCTTGGGACCTGATCTACACAGCCATTGATTACTTTTAATAGTAGTTATACATGCGTATCACCTGTATTAAAATTTACGAAGTGACTAGTCGAAAGAAGCTTTTGCCGCCTAGGCTAGGCAGAAGACTCAAAAAAAAAAAAAAAGACATTAAAAAGGCTAAAAATAGGGTGAAATGGGCTCAAATTACCCTTATTGTGATGAATGTTAACTTTGCTAGACTTGTTAAATCTAACCAAAGTCTGTCCTTGTTATTTTTGTTCACAGGAAAATGCAAATGACTCTTGAGTTAATTTAGACACTAGCCAAATCAGTCTAGATCTAATAGACCCAGCATGTTTGATTAGTTGAGTATAAACAAATTAACTTTCTTTTGCAGGAAAATCCAATCTTATGGATGCCATCAGTTTTGTGATGGGAGAAAAAACAACAAACCTCCGTTCCAAAAGACTTGGTGTAAGAAATTTTTTTCAGCTTAAGTGTAGCATTGTACATATATTTTTGTCTTATAAACCTAAAATGGGTATGGTACACAAGAAAAGATGCCACCGATAGAACATTTCAGTATTAATAATTCATTTCATTTTAATTTTATAATGTCTTAATCATTCTTTATTGTGTAGGATCTTATTCATGGTGCACCTATTGGTAAACCGGCTTCAAATCGAGCTACAGTGACAGCAGTTTATGGTGAAGAAGATAGTGATCGTGAGATGCACTTTCAGAGGATAATCAATAATAATACATCTGAGTACAGGATTGATGGACATGTAAGCATAAAATGTAGCTTTACATCAATACATCTGGTGATTCAGGCATAACTTATGTGTTCAATTGGAAAAGAATCTTTATGTTCAGCAACTACAGAATGTAGCCTGTCTGAAAGTGACTAAAATATTTATATAGATTGTAATGTGTTAAAACTAATAAAACTTTTAATATTTTAGACTGTGACATCACAACAGTATAATGAAGCACTGGAAAGAATTGGAATTCTGATCAAAGCAAAAAACTTCCTTGTATTTCAAGGTACAGTAGAGAGTATAGCAATGAAAAATGCAAAGGAAAGGACAGCAATGTTTGAAGATATTTGCAAGTAAGTATATTATCTAAAAAAATATTAATTAAATATTAATTTTGAAGACTTTATAAGTAAACACTAGGAAAAATCATCCTGTTGTTTCTTCAATGTTTATCTTAATAATATTCCTTACATTGAAAACTCACAATTCCGTTTATTTAATATCTTCATTGTGGAATCATTAGTTGACTTTACACCTGTGCTTTATTTAACTTATTACATTCAGAGTTAAGATAAACATGAGCTAATCAACTTGCCAATTTTAAGTTAAACACATTGTCTTCAAATATTTTTATTTCAAACTAATTAAAGTGAATTTTTCTTGTTTAGATCTGGTGAAATGAAAGAAGAGTATGAGAGAGCTAAGGCGGAGATGTTGAAAGCTGAGGAAGACACACAATTCAACTTAAACAAGAAAAAAGGAATTGCAGCCGAAAGGAAGGAGGCTAGGCTGGAGAAGGAGGAGGCGGAACGTTATCAGAGATTAAATGAGCAGCTGGTTGGTTCATTCGTTAATTTATTACTTGCTCGCTTACTTCTTACAACATCAGTTATTTGTTAATTTATTATATCGATTAATTTTTTGAAAATTGTATTCTTTATGCAAGCATAGTAAATGAGATTTTTTTTTCTTGAAATAAATCAGGTTGAAAAACAACTAGAGCTAGCTTTGTTCAAGCTATTTCACAATGAAAAAGACATTGAAGAAATATCTGAAGAACTGGCAAAGAAAACTCGTGTACTTGAAAAGGAAAATAAAAGACGTGAGAAGATTGAAACTGAGATAAAGGAAAAGAAAAAAGAACAGGGCACAATTAGTCGAGATTTGGCTAAGTTGGAGCAGCAAATCAAAGAATCTGTAAGTGAAATGTACAGAATAAAAATTGTTTTGTTGAGTAATAATTTATAAAAAAACTAACAAAACATTTTTAAAAATTTGACAGGAAACCAGTCTCAACAAGAAAAGACCACAGTATATTAAGGCTAAGGAGCAGACCTCTCACATGACCAAAAAGCTGGATGCATCTAAGTAAGGAGATTTTTTTTTCCCCACCTTGTTTGTTTATCTGAATGCCATACAAAGATATATAGATTTTAATACATGATTCTTTTCTTTTCTTTTAGAAAATCACTGAAGCAGGCTATTAAGAAACATGAAAATCACAACCAAACAGTAAGTTGCATTGTTTTAGCAATTCTTTATTTCTAATATACATTTATAAATTTAAATCCAATAAGAACTTGTTTTGTCGTCCCATAAGCCTCTCTCTCTGTATGTAATATGAATATATAGTCTATATTTAACTTGAGTGGTATTCTAGTATGTAAAGTCTAGAAATGTTTTAGTTGTCAGAAATCCAAGAGCAGCTTGATGATGTGATGCACAAACAGAAGGCTTTTGAAGCCGAATTAGAGGAGGAATCTCAGTCGCAGGGGAGGTCACTCCAGCTGGAAGAAAGCCAAGTAAGATACAAACTCATTTGTTTACTAAACGATAGTAACAAATTAAAAAATATATATACTTACATTTTTTTGAAGTTTAAATCTTGACCATAATTTTTTCTTTTCTTGATATCTAATAATTTATTAAAAAAATTGCTGTAAAGATGGGTCAAAAAGGGTCAGCTGGTAAAGTTTGTGTCAAATCTCCACAGGTCCAACAGTACAACAGGTTGAAGGAGGAAGCAGGCAGACGAGCGGCTGAATACATGCAGGAGTTGGACGCCATCATCCGAGATCAGAAAATGGAGCAGGACAGGCTAGACAGCTGCCTGAGAGACATCGCCACCTATGAGTCTAAACTGAAACAGAAACAGCACGAGCTAGAGGAGAACAAGAATCGTGTTTCTAAGCTAGAAGATTACATCACGTAAGATTACAGCTAATTTTGTATCAGTTATAATTTCAGAACCCATCTATATATAGATAAAACAGCTTTCATTTTCTTTTTTTAATGATGTATATTGATTATGCTTTGTTTTTTTAATTAAAATATATATAAGCACTAAAAGATCTCTTGAACAATACACTTCTAATGAAACACTTTTGTTCTGTTTTGTGTAGGACCAGTCGATCAGCACTGGAAGATCAAAAGAAAGTTGAACAAGAGCTAGCCAAAGATGTGAATGAATCCACCTACAGAATTGATGAAATAAACAGAGAGCTTGAGAGTATCACCATGCAATTGGGAGAAGCTAAAGTACTAATGAGATTATAATTTATTTTTACACTCTGTTAAATTTTCACAAATCACTCCCTGCTTTTAATTCTATGATGATATGACTGTATAAGGGAAAAAAACTAATAATCTGCATGTTTAATCTTCTAGCTGTTTAAGTATTTAATTGTTTAATGATACGGCCGTGTTGTAACTAGCTATATTTCAACAGGTGGACAGGCAAGAGTCCTCCCGTGCCACAAGAAAAGCTGAACTCATTGACACCTTGAAGCGCCTATATCCTGGTGTTGTAAGTACTTCAATAACTTTTGTAGAATACCCTTTGTGTTTTAAAGTATTGGTTAAACAATTAGTAATTTCTGGTCCGTTATTTGTGAGAATACACAATTTTCTAGTGTACATTTGTTTTAAACTTTAAAGAGGTAAGAGTTCCTTGTTTTTCTCTCTCTAGCATGGCCGCCTGATTGACCTGTGTGAGCCAAGCCACAAAAAGTACCAGATTGCCATTACAAAAGTGTTAGGCAAGCATATGGACTCAATTGTTTGTGACACTGAGAAAACCGCCAAGGACTGCATTCAGTACATGAAAGAGCAGCGCATTGAGCCGGAGACATTTTTACCTTTGGATTACCTGGAAGTGGGGCAAATCAATGAAAAATTAAGGTAGTTTTTTATAGTATTGGATACATTATACTGTTAATTTAAAGAAATAGAAATACATTTCTACCATTTCTATTTCTTTTTAATTCTTAGTCATTAGTCTCAAAGTAAATATAATTTATTACCCAATGCTGTTATATGTTGAAAGATAAGCCAGAGTTTTTGTTTACTGTTTATGAACACATATTCATGATTGCTCTGGTACATTGTTTCTCTGTAACTGATCACTAGTGTTACATTGTAAAATTGTTAAACTAACCACTTTATTGTGGTTCCGAAATAGTATTGGTATTGTTCTGTTGCTGTTGACTACTGTTAAATTTGGAGGCTATAAGATCTATGCTTTGATGCCACTAGCAGAGCTATTGATGTTTTTGTGCTAATAGTGATTTTTATACCTAGACTAGATGAGGTGCTTCTTGTCCTTTTACTAGCTGTTGTTTTTGTACCAAGACTAGCTGAGATGGTATTTGTCCTGTTACTAGCTCTTGTTTTGTATCAAGACTAGCTGAGATGGTAGTTGTCCTTTTACTAGCTGTTGTTTTTGTACCAGGTCTAGCTGAGCTGGTATTTGTCCTTTTACTAGCTGTTGTTTTTGTACCAAGACTAGCTGAGATGGTATTTGTCCTGTTACTAGCTCTTATTTTTGTACCAGGTCTAGCTGAGCTGGTATTTGTCCTTTTACTAGCTGTTGTTTTTGTACCAAGACTAGCTGAGATGGTATTTATCCTGTTACTAGCTCTTGTTTTTGTACCAGGTCTAGCTGAGCTGGTATTTGTCCTTTTACTAGCTGTTGTTTTTGTACCAAGACTAGCTGAGATGGTATTTATTCTGTTACTAGCTCTTGTTTTTGTACTGTCACCTCCAGAGACATCAGAGACCCAAAGAATGTAAAGCTGGTGATTGACGTCATCCATTATGATCCACCTGTCATTAAAAAGGCCCTGTTGTTTGCCTGTGGTAACGCTCTAGTGTGTGAGACTGTCGAGGATGCTCGGCGTGTTGCATTCGGAGGAGTTGAGAGACAAAGGGTTTGTAGAATAGCACTCTTTCACACATTGTATGCCACTTTTGTTGTACATTATTATCTTTATAAAATAATTTTCCTATTATTTAAAAGGAACTTTTTTCGTAAAATTTAAAGGGAAGAATTTTCCTATAATCTAAAAGGAATATTTTCCTATAATTTAAATTGAAAGGGGTCGGCGTGGTCGAGTCGGTAAAGCTCATGGTTGCTAAACCGAAAAGTCGAGTTCGAACCCTCGGGCAGATGAGGCTCGTTAGCTGGGGACAGCCACTCTCCTAGGAGAGACAACTCCAAAATTAAACAACTGATTCCTTGTAGTTTGTTCTTGGTTGGACAAAGGCTATGGAAGCAAATCCAAAAAGAAAAGCAGGCTGAAATCGGAGTCAATGGCCTCAATGGCGCATTACCAGTTGACACGTAATGCTTAATTGTGTTGGAGGCGTGATCAAGTTGGCAAAAAGCTCATGGTTGATAAATTCAAACAAAGTCTCGAGTTCAAACCCACTGGCAGATAAATCTCGATCCCCTTCAACACTAATAATTAAGAACGAAGAAGAAGAAGAAATTGAATAAAGTTCACTATTTTGTCATAATGTAATTGAACATAATTTTTCTCTTCTCAGTCTGTGGCTCTAGATGGCACAATCTTCAATAAGTCTGGTATCATCTCTGGTGGTGCAAGGTAACTCACAAGTTTCTTTTACATGTCTGCTTAAATCTTACATTAGTCATAACTACTCATTTATCAGCAGTTTTACACACATCAGTTAGTTGCTAGATGCATTGGAGACAGTTTCAACTGTTTTCATTTCTCTTTATAATCTGTTGTAGTCCAAAACTTTTGAATCTACATTGTAGTCTGGTATATGTAAAAACATTTGCTTGTAATATATTATTTATAGTATATTTAGTCTATAATAATCATCAAGCTAGAATTGATAATATGCTGCCATTTTGTTTGTGTACCCAGTGACCTGAAGGCCAAGGCCAGGAGGTGGGATGAGAAGAGCTTGAGCCAGCTGAAGACCAAGAAGGAGAAGCTGATGGAGGAGCTGAAGGAGCAGCAGAAGAAGAAGAGGAAGGAATCTGAGCTGAACACCATCAGGTCACAGATCAAAGGCCTAGAGACACGCCTCAAGTACAGCGTCACAGACTTGGAGAACACGGTCAGTTTATGGACACTTCGTCTGGTCAACTCTGTTTGGTGGCTGTGAAAAATTTTAAACTTAAATTCATCATATTCAAAAGTTAAAATTTGAAAATCTCATTGGAAAGTACTTTCAATAAATAATTAAACATCTTGTTATTATAATAACTTAAATTTGGCAGATGGATAATTGAAAAGTTGCTTAGAACAACGACAATAATTTTTTAAATAGCTTACTTTTAATTTTACCAGTTTTTGTTTTGTTTTCAAGTGGGTACATCAGTGCAAGTGTTTAGTACTTTAAGTTATCTGCTGTTATCTTTATCTGCAGAGGAACAGGACCATAAGACACAATGAGAACCAGATAGCTGAGTGTCAGATGAAGATTGAGAAAGCTATGGTGAGTTATACAGTGCTCAGTGTGGTGCTATCATAAATAGAATAAGGAAACAGAATTGTGAGTGGTACAGGTTGGGTTGAATATGGTGCTCTCCCTTGCTACTAGCGCTGGCTGGTGCTTCACATTATGTCGACTAGAACAGCACCAGTTTATGAAATAGAAACAAGACATTGCTTGTATACAATGTTGATTCTTTCTATTGGCAGCCTGACCAACAGAAGCTTGAGAGAAGCATTGATGCCAGGGAAGTGGACATCAAGCAGTTAAGAGATGAAATGAATCGTGTTGAAGATGCGGTTTTCAAAGATTTTTGTGCTGTTATAGGTGTTCTTAATATCAGGTGATTGCACAACACATTCTTTTGTTTTATTATATTAAAATTGTCACCTCTCAATAAGATAATTTTCATTTAACTAATTTAGATTTTTTTAGGAATTTCACTAGTATTTGTAGGCCCTACTTATATCTTCTGGCTCGTGAAAATAAACACTTCTTTAGATAAATTATTAGGGTTGTAATTTAATGTATTTGGTTTTTATTGTCATAAAAGTACTGGGTGATGTTACATTTTAAAACATCATTTTGAATAAAATAAATGAAAATTTTTAACCCAGGCATTATGAAGAGAGAGAACTGAGAGCACAGCAAGAGAGAGCCAGGAGGCGGATGGAGTTTGAGAACCTGCGCCACAAACTTGAGAACCAGCTGGAGTGTGAGAAATCCCAGGACACAGAAGGTGGGCAGAAACTTTCACTTTAAACATGTTGGCTTGAGCACCAGGTTTTTAACTCTTCTGTGTAGGCTATTGCCTTGGTATCTATTTTGGTTAAAGAAATTTTTTGTTTACATGCAGTTTCTTCAGTGTACCACCAATATATTATTGTCTTTTTTTTTTTTTGATGACAGAAATTGTGAAGAAGTGGCAAGAGACAGTTCACCATAACGAACAGGAAGTTGAAACTGTTAAAGAAGAGGAGGCTCGTCAAATGCAGGTGAGTCAAATTATTCAGACCTAATTCTACTTACCTTGTAAGTAACGAACCTAAAAAATGGATGGTCAGTTACCTGGTCCACTTTTGTCCGTCAGATCATAGAAGAGGAGATGCAGCGGCAAGAGAGGCTGAAGCAGAACAAGCTGACCTACAAGTCCCAAGTGGACGACATGGAGGCTGAGATCAATGAGGTGCGCAAGAGACTGACCGTCCAGCAGAAGGAAATCGCTGGAGTGCAAAAAAACATCAACCAGATGGAGGTCAAGCTGGAGCAGAGGAGGGCAGACAGGCACAGTTTGCTGAAAAGTTGTAAGGTGAGGCTAGGTTTGCTGCTTCATTCAATCCATTAGTGAAGTAGAGGGCAGACAGACAAAGTTTAGTGAAAAGTTGTAATATGAGGCTAGGTTTGCTGCTTCATTCAATCCATTAGTGAAGTAGAGGGCAGACAAAGTTTAGTGAAAAGTTGTAATATGAGGCTAGGTTTGCTGCTTCATTCAATCCATTAGTGAAGTAGAGGGCAGACAGACAAAGTTTAGTGAAAAGTTGTAATATGAGGCTAGGTTTGCTGCTTCATTCAATCCATTAGTGAAGTAGAGGGCAGACAGACAAAGTTTAGTGAAAAGTTGTAATATGAGGCTAGGTTTGCTGCTTCATTCAATCCATTAGTGAAGTAGAGGGCAGACAGACAAAGTTTAGTGAAAAGTTGTAATATGAGGCTAGGTTTGCTGCTTCATTCAATCCATTAGTGAAGTAGAGGGCAGACAGACAAAGTTTAGTGAAAAGTTGTAATATGAGGCTAGGTTTGCTGCTTCATTCAATCCATTAGTGAAGTAGAGGGCAGACAAAGTTTAGTGAAAAGTTGTAATATGAGGCTAGGTTTGCTGCTTCATTCAATCCATTAGTGAAGTAGAGGGCAGACAGACAAAGTTTAGTGAAAAGTTGTAATATGAGGCTAGGTTTGCTGCTTCATTTAATCCATTAGTTAAAAATTTATAATTTTTTTAATACTGAATTGTCACAGGACAGTTAGAAAAGTTTATTGATTTGTTTGTGTTATGCTGAACTGTTTAGATGGAGGATATCAGGGTCCCCATGAGACAAGGCTCTATAGATGACATAACAGAAGGAGATGCTGTTGATGGGAGCCAGGACACGCCCATGGACTCTATGAACAGTCAGGGAGCTAAAGCAATCTATGAGAGGGAGGCTGCTCTAGAGATAGACTACTCATTGTTGAGTGAGGAGTATAAAGAGGTGAGTTGGGGTCATTTTGTGGGAGGTGGTCATTTTGTTGATTGGTTTTTTGCATTAAGTGGACACAGACATGAGTCGTAGTCGTCTTGTGGGCTGTGGTCATTTTGTTGACTGTGGTCATCTTGTGGGTTCTTCTTCTTCGTTCTTAATTATTAGTGTTGAAGGGGATCGAGATTTATCTGCCAGAGGGTTTGAACTCGAGACTTTGTTCGAATTTATCAACCATGAGCTTTTTGCCGACTCGACCACGCCTCCAACACAATTAAGCGTTACGTGTCAACTGATTATGCGCCATTGAGGTCATTGACTCCGATTTCAGCCTGCTTTTCTTTTTGGGTTTGCTTCCATAGCCTTTGTCCAACCAAGAACAAACTACAAGGCAGCAGTTGTTTAATTTTGGAGTTATCTCTCCTAGAAGAGTGGCTGTCCCCAGCTGACGAGCCTCATCTGCCCGAGGGTTTGAACTCGAGACTTTTCGGTTTAGCAACCATGAGCTTTTACCGACTCGACCACGCCGAACCCTATCTTGTGGGTTGGAAGCTTGCTTTAAGTGGACACATTGTTTAAAGAACTGCTTCCATTTGGACTAATACTAAAAACCAATACCATCTCATAGGAAAATCATTACATTTGTAAGTTTTTTTAGGACAACTACAATACACACATTACAAAAATGTTGATGATTTGTTTCCCCTAGCTTGACTCTGGAGAAGAAGAGAGAGCAGCTCAGCAAACCATGTCCAAAGCAATATCAGATCTGCAGACCACTTTACAGAAAATTAATGCTCCCAATATGAAAGCTATGGAGAAGTAAGGCAAACATTGTGCTGGAGTCAGATGTTGTTTTTGTGTTTAAATTAGATGTTGTTTTTGTGTTTAAATTAGATGTTATTTTTGTGTTTAAATTAGATGTTATTTTTGTGTTTAAATTAGATGTTGTCTTTGTGTTTAAATTCGATGTTGTATTTCTTGTGCTGTATAGAGTTGTCAGAGATTGTTATTTTGTAACATAAAACAATGAAAATATATTTAATTTCAGGCTAGATGGAGTCAAAGAGAGATTTCAAGAAACCTCGGAAGAGTTTGAGAATGCAAGGCGAAGAGCAAAATCTGCTAAAACAGCATTTGAGAGGATCAGGAAAAAACGCTATGACACTTTCATGCATTGTTTTGATCATGTCTCCATTAAAATTGATGAAATCTACAAAGTAAGGATAATTTTTATACTTTTAACATTGCTTACAATTACAATCTTGTATGAAATTTTCTTTTTGCAAATATTTTGGCCACACAACACTTAGCTGATATTTACAAGTGTCACACATTTTACAAATGTCACAACATTAAGGTAATGTTAACAATGTCATACAGCACTAGGCTGTTTACAAATGTCACACAACATTAAGCTAATGTTTACAAATGTCACACATTAAGCTAATGTTTACAAATGTCACACAACATTAAGCTAATGTTTACAAATGTCACACAACATTAAGCTAATGTTTACAAATGTCACACAACATTAAGCTAATGTTTACAAATGTCACACAACATTAAGCTAATGTTTACAAATATCACACAACATTAACTCTTTAAGACCGTAACGACGCTCCCAGCGGTCGGTCCGCCGGCCTGCCATACCGTAACGACGCTCCCAGCGTCCGATAAAATTTTCTCTATTTAATTCGTTGTTTTTCGGAATCAAAGTTTTTAATCGTAAATCTAGGTCATGATAACGCTAGAGCGGCCATTTTTCGTTGTATTTACTTCTTGTAGTTTTCTCGTTAGACTGATTTTGTATTTTATAGAATTTTTTTTGTAAAACAACTCGAAAAACAGCATTTTTTAACACTGCGGAATGCCGTTCAGCGGCCGCGTCTAAACGTTTACATCGCCGCATTATAAAATTAACGAAAATTAAAGTATTTATACTAAGACTAATCCGATCCATGATTTTTGTAGATAAATGGACGTACTTTCGTTTTCTATAAACAAGAACTCATGAAAAGTTTTTCTTATTATTAATTTTCCTGTCAGAAGCGTAATTTTTGCACGAAAAAATCAACTCTTTATTTTTTCTTCTTTAAAACTAAGTAATTATCTTTCTTCAATAAATTAATAGTTCCTTAAAATTTATATCAGTGTGTAGGGTATTCAATTACGATTAATTTTTATCAATAATGTGTGGGGTTTAAATTAACGGGTAAAAAGATATGGGTCATTTAGCCGCAGGGGTACTGAAAAAAAATGAGGGAAAAAAATAATTCCGGTAAAACGTGAAAATAATTACGGGCTTAAAGAGTTAAGCTAATGTTTACAAATGTTTTGGTTACCAGTCTCTAGCCAGGAACCAGTCGGCCCAGGCATTTTTGAACCCAGAGAACACAGAAGAGCCGTACTTGGACGGCATCAACTACAACTGTGTGGCCCCGGGCAAGAGGTTCCGACAGATGGACAACTTGTCTGGAGGGGAGAAAACTGTGGCAGCTCTGGCACTGCTCTTCTCAATCAACAGGTGTTGTACACTTTCACTCTGGTAGCTGTCATAGTTGGTCTATTACATTATAGCTTGTCTGTCCTGTTGTAGCTGTCATAGTTGGTCTATTACATCATAGCTTGTCTGTCCCATTGTAGCTGGTCTGTCCCCAGTTATAGTTGCTCCATTACCAATTACACCTGGCACTTTTTCCTATTGAAGCCGATCCATTCCCTGTTGTAGATGGTCCATTCCCATTTTTAACACACGCAACTAGACTTAGTAGGCACTTAGCCATTCATTTGACCCTTCATTTGCCCAGACAAAGAAATGTATGAGCTAGCAAGTGACAAAATCTGAAAACTATTTTATGGAACCAGAGGCTGAAAGCCAAATTAAAAGTTGGATGAAAGAACTCTTTTATTTAAACACTGTCCACTCAGAAACATAACACAAAATTATTGTTTCATACTTTCACTGCAGTGGTGGGGTCGGCGTGGTCGAGTCGGTAAAGCTCATGGTTGCTAAACCAAAAAGTCTCGAGTTCAAACCCTCGGGCAGATGAGGCTCGTTAGCTGGGGACAGCCACTCTTCTAGGAGAGACAACTCCAAAATCAAACAACTGCTGCCTTGTAGTTTGTTCTTGGTTGGACAAAGGCTATGGAAGCAGATCCAAAAAGAAAAGCAGGCTGAAATCGAAGTCAATGGCCTCAATGGCGCATAACCAGTTGACACGTATCCTTAATTGTGTTGGAGGCGTGGTCGAGTTTGGCAAAAGCTCATGGTTGATAAATTACAAAAAAAGTCTCGAGTTCAAACCCTCTGGCAGATAAGGCTCGATCCCTCGCAACACTAAAAATTAAGAACGAAGAAGAAGAAGACTGCAGTGGTATAATTACGATTGATTGAAAAATCTATATTGATATAATTATACTTAGCCATGTAAAACAATATGTAGTGTAACCAAAATGTAAGTTCTAGTTTTGTTATTTCTACAGCTACCAACAGTCACCTTTCTTTGTACTGGATGAGATTGATGCAGCCTTGGACAATACAAACATTGGAAAGGTATTTTGTTGATGTTAACATTGTTTAGTGAATCAGTGTACATGAGTTAGTGTAAAGGATTTAATGACACATCTACTGTGTTCTTCTATACATTGTCCAGTGAATGAATTAGTGTACATGAGTTAGTGTAGATGATTTAATAACACATGTACTGTGTTCCCCTAGGTGGCAGCCTACATCAGAGAGCAGTCTGGGAAAAGTTTCCAGTGTATTGTAATCTCACTGAAAGAAGAGTTCTACAACAGAGCTGATGCTCTCATTGGTATTTATCCTGAGGTCAGTCACCACAAAATCTTCAACATTTCTACTGGAGAATTTTTTATTTTTATAGTTTTAAATATTTTTTTTTGCTGTCTTAGTGATGTAAATAACTCTAAGTTGTCTTTGATTTTTTTTTTTTTTAATATTTATTTTCTCCAGTGATGGTAAATATATAAGTTTTTATTTCCATTTCCAGCAAGGTGATTGTGTTATCAGTAAAAGCATGACCCTAGACCTGACAGAGTACCCTGACCCACATGCACATGAACATGATGAGAATTATTTCCCTCGATAGTTCATTTTTGTCATCATATTAACATGTCATTATCATGCATTTTCATCAAAACTTGTTCTTTTTATCATCAAAGATATTTTGTCACCAAATTGTCATAAAAAATAGCCCAACTTTCCATGAGCATGTCATTATTAAAATCACAAATTTTCATGTCATAATATGTCAACACTTGTCATTGTTGCCATCATTGTCATCTGCATGTCATAAAATTCATAACTTGTCATGTCATGAATTTTATAACTTGACATTACAACTTTCATTAACCTCATCATATCATAAACAACATTCTGTCAACTTGTCATCAGGTCACCTATTCTCACCATTATAGTCACTCATCTTTCAATGTCAGCATAGTTATTATCAGTGTCATCTTATCAATGTCATCTTATGTTTACATGTTTTAACAGCAGCAAACCCATATAATGTGAAATACATTTTAATAATGAAATTTTAAATGTTAAAAAAAATATCCCTGCTGTTCAGATTATTTGTTGTTGTTGGTGAAGTAGCAGTACAAAATAAATGACTGGAATGAATGTTAGTTTAGAGGGCAAATGAAACTATTTAACTACTTTGTTGACTTCTGTTTTCCTGCTTGCTCTTCTGTTGTAGTCGTCCTAACCAATAGCCATAGGGGACATTACCCATATGTATGGTATGTAGCTGTTGTCTTCAAACTCCTATATTGGAAGTTAAGAAGATTTGGTTTTCTCCTATTTATTCATTGTGTCAGAATTTTTCATTTGATGTAAATATAGATTTTAAATTTAATGGTTAATGTTAGCATTTCTATTTTGTTCATATTTAGTTCATTTTAATATGTAACTCAATACATTTTACTGTAAACAAAACTGGTTATGTTGTGTTTGTTTATTTAATATTTAGTTTGGTTGGATATTTAAATTAGAAACAAATGTAGAATACAATTGAGGGATTATCATTGTTTTATTTGAATATAAATTAAAATAATTCAAATGTTATCCTGATTTATCTTTCTATCCTAGAAGCAAACATTACGTAATATTACATTATGATCAAATAAACATGATTACAAGGAAGTTATGGTTTAAAGGTCGAGGCAACCTTTTACAAATTTTGATGGGAGGGTATACAAATGATGCTAGCATTCTGCTGTTGTGGTAAACCAATGACCTTGGCATTCAGCACATGTACAACTTGTTGAACTGTTCTCATACACAATGTGTAAAATAGGAAGTCAGCTACGAGACGATGCCAAGGGACCTAACTCTCATTGTTATTAACCAGTCCGGACATAAGTTATGTTCACATTGAATGGTTGGGAACTGTATAAATCACTTTTTACGTTCTACACTAGTCACAATAAAAATATTGTGGCAACATAGTTGGTATAGTCTCTGTTTTGTTCTTGGCACATTTATCATTAGGACTCAATCGTTAGCACGGTAGTACAAGTAACATCTATATATATAATTCTCCTCTTCGAGCCGTTAGAAAACAAGCTGCAAACGCTCTCCCTACCTCCCCACCCCTACATGGTTTTAGTGAGCTGTGTTCACTCTAAATGTTTACAAGCAGAGCCAACGATTTTAAACGTAGGGGGGGGGGGGGGGGGGGGGGGAAAGGGGGGGGGGTTATGGTCCTTAACGAGCTACTTATAGTGTTTTAAAGAAATATTTTCAGTGTCAGCGTTGGTACTGTCGAATTCACAAATTATGAATTATTGAAAATTAGAAACAACTAAATAGCGGCGTATGTTATGCCGCGGGCCGGCTCGTAATATATATTTGTATACATGCATATCATATTCATATATATATATATATATATATATATATATATATATATATATATATATATATATATATATATATATAAATGCATTTATATATATATATATATATATATATATATATATATATATATATATATATATATACATGTGTGTCATGAGTGTATGTCCGTCAGCGTATATGTAGACTATATGAATTCCCATAATGAAGTAATGAATAAATACCAACGTATTTATTGAGTTGATGAGCCAGACACACTAATTATACATTGAGCTACCTCTAATGTAGGCCTACTGTACCAGTTTATGCCCTGTGTCACACGCACAGTATACACGTTTATTGCACCTTCCCGCCCCGTCTCCCAGCGAAAATTTCATGGGGAGGTCTATGAGTCCACATGGAAATGTGTGAGAACCGTTGTCCATATCGACGCCCGTTCCCGGGGTGTCAGTTTTTATAGCAAGTCGATTTTCAATCAGAGCTAGTGGCTCTAGATTGTGGAGCCAAGTTCGTGAAGGGTGGGTGGGGGGGGGGGGGGGGGGGGTAAAGTGTTGAGGGGGTAACTTCCTACTTCTGGTTGAGTAAGACCCGGTAACTCTGTTAGAGTTAACAAATTAAAATCTTTTGTTTTTATTGACATTTATGATTATTTTTTTTTGGTTGGAAAAATAGCTGAATTATTCTTTTAAAGTCTGACCCTATTCCCATCCGTCATTCGCCCTGGCAACAATAAATTACTGTAACTGAAAACAAAAGAATTGCATATGAGATTCTGCTACGTGGAATCACCGCTCGCCTCCCCGTTCACTTGTTCGCCCCAATATTTGCGATGTAAATAACAGTTCGAGATCGAGGTTAATTAAAAGGTTGAATCGGAAAATAGACGTTTTTGGAACTATTTCCGTGCGTAACGAATCTTTGCATGCTGATTTCTGCCTCGCTTTCGCTCCATCAAGAATGGCAGAACGGGAGATAATCTATAACTAGGCAAAAGCATACACTACAGGGGAGAGCAATCGCATGTTGACATTGTAGGAAACAAATGCGCAATATGGAGTTAGTTAATATCTATATTGTTAAATCTTTTGATATCGTCGTATTTATAGCCTATTATGAGAAATTAGAAAAAGCTTTCCAAGAGTAAAACAAAAGGATTATTTATTTTTTTAAAAGTTAAACGTTAATGAATTTTTTTTGTATAAATTGAAATACCCATGAACGTAGCCTATTTGGCAAAACAACTTGGTATTATAAAATATTATTTAGCTAATGAAAATTTCTAATCGAGCGGAGAATAAAAGGCGAAATGACGGCGAGGCAAGCTCGCAGCGCGGGAGAAGATATTTGTGACCGGATGTTTGGGTGCTGAGGTTTTTTTTTAAACTCCACCAGTTATTTCATGTTTATGTGTCGAGACAACAAGACGGATTAGTTCCCTTGCTGTATCTACGAAGGAAATTAATAAATGGAACGTTAATTAGTGTAATTAAATAAAACCGATAGGAAAAGACAGGATATTAATCTTTTGTGGTGAGTACCGCCAATTTCTTTACTTTGAAATTAATTTTAATCATGAAAACAATATACATATTTACAGTTGTAGATTAAAACTTAGATTTTGTTAAATTGATCTGCGGTATAATTTAAGTCATAAGTCTACGTTTCTAGTGAGTAGTGGTCAGCAAATGACGTCACACAGATGGGGTGGGGGTTCGGGCATGTGAAAAGGGTTGGGGGGTGGTTAAAATGGGCGTTATGTTTATTTTTTAATTGTTTAAAGGTCAAAACATTCTGGAGTACGTTTTGATGTGTAGTAGATTCGTAGTAGATTTGTAGTAGATTTGTAGTAGATTTGTAGTAGACTTGTAGTAGATTTGTAGTAGATTTGTAGTAGATTTGTAGTAGATTTGTAGTAGATTTGTAGTAAATTTGTAGTAGACTTGTAGAAGATTTGTAGTAGATTTATAGTAGGTTTGTAGTCAATTTGTAGTAGACTTGTGGTAGATTTGTAGCAGACTTGTAGTAGATTTGTAGTAGATTTGTAGTAGATTTGTAGTAGATTTGTAGTAGATTTGTAGTAGATTTGTAGTAGATTTGTAGTAGATTTGTAGTAGATTTGTAGTAGACTTGTAGTAGATTTGTACAGAGGCGTAGCGGGGGGGGGGGGGGGCGGACCGCACCGGGTGACACCATTTAGGAGGGTGACACCAAGGCAAAAAATAGCAAAATATGTAGAGAAAAACTTGAGGGGGGGGGGTGCAAATCAAAATTTGAGGGGGAGGGGGGTGCAAATCGAAAGTTTGAGGTGGGGGGATGGTGCAAATCGAAAATTTGAAAGTTTGTCCCCGGGAAGGGTCACTACGCCTCTGGGGGGTGACACCATTAAGTGCCGCACCGGGTGACACCCGACCTCGCTACGCCACTGGATTTGTAGTAGATTTGTAGTAGATTTGTAGTTTTTGGTTGTGAGGGTGGGGACAGCTATTTTGTTTGTATTGGGGGGGGGGGTGTAAGAAACACCGAGCAGGTGTATAAATCTGGATGTGGTTGATGTTTACATTGTGGGTGGACGTTCTGCATTATTGACGGAATGGAATAAAATAATTCATTAAAAAAACAACACAATTATGAGACGGTCTGTGTCAGATTTCAGGGTTGTGCTGAAATTCACGGTAGAATCAGTAAGTTTGTGGCATTGAAAAACGTATGACTATGATAGAAAATCAATAAACCAACGACCCCTCCCTTCCCTCCATCCCCCCCCCCCCCCGGGGAGAACAGCCTGTCCCCTTCCCCTTCAATGACACACGCGCATGTTTAATGCGCATCACTAGATCAGCACGACAAAAACAAGAGAATTAGCAGTTCAATAGTCGAGATCAATATCTTATCGGGTGCTATCAAGGGGACCATCAATCCGCTCGTGACGTCATAATCATCTAATCTGCTAATCAATGCCTCGGATTTCGTTTCAACTAATGAGGCCTTGTTTACAGTTTTTTAAGTTAGTGAGTTAACTTATTCCTCGAAGAGCCACAACAGTGCTAAATAATACATTTACATTGTGCGCTATAAAGTAACCTCATATGTTTCTATCTATGCAGGATATTTAGGATATATATTTGAAACAATGCTCAAAACTCTTATATGTGTTGCCTTGTTCGTTATACTAGAATAAACCACAGGAGAGTGAATCGTGAACCTTTAGAGTTAACAAAAATGAAGACAAAAAAACAACAACTATGTCCTTTAAGAAAAATGGTTAAGCACTTTAATTACACGATTTTAATTAGGTTTACATCCAATTAAATAAAAACTGGACTACTTTGACGTGGACCGGAGAAAGTTGATGACTTTCTAATTGAAAACAAACACGGGCATCTCTCTGTGAGGGGTTATATAAGGCGGGCAGTGACAGGTTGTGGCGTGTAATGTGACAGGTTGTGTCACAATGTGACAAGCTGACAACTAAACAATTGATCAGCTCATGGTGATGGATGGCGCAGTCCAATGTTGGCGTAATACAGCGCTTAGATTAAAACAGGTTCTAAGCTGTGTTTTGTGTGATGACGTTGAGTCAACCCAGGTCAAATTGTAAACTGGCAAAGCTCGGGAAAATATTTTTTTTTTTCAAGGCTGCGGAGAAATTACCCCAAACAACTTCATCTTGAGCTAGGCTCCCTAGCTGTCTCTCTGAGAAAATGTCCCTAGACTAGATCTTGACAAAGACTGTCTGGCTGTCTTTGGCCTCAGTTCTCGCCCCACTATCCCGAGTCAACTTCCACAAGCAGGCGAGCAGCATATTTAGCCAGATCCACATCTGGAATCACTGTGATAAAGTAAGGAGAGTCAGATCAAGAAAACATGGAGCTCAGACTTCAAGAGAGACACAAGAAAAGTGGATTATCCCCGGGGACAGTTGGAGAAACTAGACCAGTAACCAGTTGATCGAGAAGTTCATGGAGTTGATAAGAAGTATCTTGGAGTTGACCGGGAGGTTTTTGAGATTGACAGGGAGGTTGTTGGTGTTGACAGGGAGGTTGTTGGGGTCGACTGGGAGGTTGTTGGAGTTGGGATTTGAACGGGAGGTTGTTGGAGTTGGGATTTAAACGGGAGGTTGTTGGAGTTGGGATTTGAACGGGAGGTTGTTGGAGTTGGGATTTGAACGGGAGGTTGTTGGAGTTGGGATTTGAACGGGAGGTTGTTGGAGTTGGGATTTGAACGGGAGGTTGTTGGAGTTGGGATTTGAACGGGAGGTTGTTGGAGTTGACCGGGAGGTTGTGGGGGTCGACTGGGAGGTTGTTGGAGTTGGGATTTGAACGGATAGGTTATTGGAGTTGTCAAGGAGGTTGTTGGAGTTGAGGGGGAGGTTCTTGTCTGCGGCCCAGGTCCTAATAGGAAGGCATGATGTCAATGTCTTTGTGTTACTACAGGCGATACTACAAAACTACACAAAGTTCTGGACAAAAAACGGCGTCATTTGGACAAAAAAAAAGAAAGTGTTCTTTGACATTGATAATACAATTGAAGATATATTCGGCAACTATTTATTTATAAAACAATTTCAACTGTGTGTTCAAGCCTGACGCAAATGTCAGCTGTTGTTAAATCTATTTGTTCAGCCATCATGGCGACATCCACACGTACTACATACGGTGTGTAACCACGTATCAAAGCTCCACGGTGCTCATAATATTCCTAATTACCACTACCACGTCAATACGTTCCCAGTATGCTCCGTCGATCGAGCGACGGTTTTAGTGCTCCGTCGATCGAACGACGGTTTTAGTGCTCCGTCGATCGAACGACGGTTTTAGTGCTCCGTCGATCGAACGACGGTTTTAGTGCTCCGTCGATCGAACGACGGTTTTAGTGCTCCGTCGATCGACCGACGGGAGTAGTGCTCCGTTGATCGTTCGGCGGTTGTCGTTCGCTGAATAAATGTCACATCAAGTTGTCTTCACCTGCCTGTTAGGAAATACGAGCTGAAGTATTCTCCCCTGCATCCCCCGCGCTCACCCTACCGTCTATATCGACATATTGTATGTGTTGCTCAGAAATATTCTACATGCCCCCCCCCCCCCCCCCCCCCCCCCCCAGCTTCACATTCCCCTACTGTTTAAATCTACATATTGTATGTGTTGCTGGCTCGAGAATATAATTAACTAAAATACACATATCTACACCAGGTTATACACGAGTTGTCTAATTTAAACCCGGGTTGTCTTCTCCTCAGGGTACAAGAGTTATTTCCCTGACTACATGAGTTCTCCAAATAGCGCAGTTTTAAAGGAGAAAACCTTTATGGTTAATTAAGGACAACGATTTGGAGATTTGTTTGATGCAATCGAACTGCGATTCTCTATTTGTTTCGTTAAATTAAACACACATATTTTTTAATTTAGTTAAAAAAAGTTTTAACAAGTTATACACAATTTTCAGCATAGCCAGTTAAATGCAGAGGCGTAGCTAGGGGGGGTGGGGGCGGGGGGGGGGGGGGCGCCGCCCCGGGCGCCAACCCTATGGGGGCGCCAAAAGGGGTGGGAAATTTTTTTTAAAGCTGATTTTATGCTGCAGTTTTGAATTATAAACTGTCTAAGTTAAGAAATGTAATGGCTACACGCATTTACATACTGATTTAACTGTTTTCTATCTTGATTTCTTAATGTAAAACATATACTCTTAAGAAACAGTGACCGGCAAAACCGCTTTGAAGCTTTTCCTAGATGGGGGGGGGGGGGGCGCTTTTTCGAGACTTAAAACGGAAGAATTTACACTAGATTGTTGAGTCGATAAACGTTACCACTATTAAAAGAAACCAATTGTATTAAAACGTATTGTACGATTGTTGAACTGTAAAATACGTTAGTGACTTTTATCAAGATGGTGCAGGGGGGCGCTTTTAGGCTAAATAAAATAGCAAAATTACACAGGATTCTGAGTAAACAACCTTTAGCTCTCAGAAAGAAACGAATTGTACTGTGCATTGTATAATTGTGTAACATTTAAAAAAAAAAAAGTTAGTTACGTTAAAAACCGCTCTACAAACTTTGTCCAAGATGGTTGTGATGAGTGTGTGTGGGGGTGGGCGCTTTTTTCGCTAACAAAAATCGCAAGTATTTGTACTGGATTGGTGAGTAGATAACTCTCTTAACACTTAGTAAAGAAACCAAGTGTATTAACGCGTAATGTACAATTTCAATAGCCAGTTTTGTTAAAAAAAAAGACGCGACTAGTTCTTTGTAAGATTCTTACGATTCTCTCAACTTCAACGTGAGAGATCAGATACTTTTGATCAGTGTTTCTTCCAGACTTTTTTCTCCGGGGGGGCACTTGAAATCTTCGGGGGGAGGGGGGGAGGCGGTAAACTTTCTTCGGGGGGGGGGGGCGGACACTGTTAAAAGTATATATTTTCTATATATAAATTATATAAATTTCATTTCGTTCGGGGGGGGGGGGGGGGGGGCGTAAAAATTTTTCCGGGGGGTTTCGCCCCCCCCCCCCCCCGAAAAGATGCCTGGAAGAAACTGTGTGCGAGAAGGCAGGGCAAATCTGCGAAATCCAAGACTACGAGCTGTTAACATCCGTTGGATTCCAGTTTGTTTTCTCTAGCTTGTTTTGTCATACCATCAACCAATCAACGAAATACCCATGTCGTATTCCAATGTGAACAATAAATATTTCTGATAACTTCTTCTTGTATGTCACTTGTGTGTCCTTACTGTAACAAACTTCGAATCCAACTATGTACTATATCACAACAGAGATCGTTCAAAACTAGAACATAAAAGGCTGGTCTAAACATATTAGCGTTAGCTACAAACTACCCTCTAACACAGATCAGGCTTATTTTTTTTTACTGACATTACTAATCTTTCGCAAAAAAAGTTAAACGCATCTTAATGGGAATTAAATTGTCGTAAAGTTTTAAGGAATGAAAATCATACAATGTAATTATTAAACCTTGTCCGGACTGTAGCATACACGCTTACACACACAAATACACACACAAATACACTCTTACCCACACACAAGCTTATATATAAACACACTATCACACACACATAATTATATACACACACACACACACACACATATATATATATATATATATATATATATATATATATATATATATATATATATATATATATATATATATATATATATATATATAAGCGGGGGGGGGGCGCCAAATTGAAAGTTCGCCCCGGGCGCCGGGAAGGGTCGCTACGCCTCTGGTTAAATGATCGAATTTATGTTTTACTTCCTGGGTTGCCGCATTGGCAGTTTTATAACCAGGAATTGTTGAAACATGTTTTATATGCCCTGATCTCAGTAAGCTTTTATGGCGGTTAAATACAGGCTTGTTTTAGACCGTACGACTTCAGATCGATTTATTTGGCATTTTATGTCCCAAATAAATGTTCGATCGCTTTGAAAAGCAAGTTGTGTTTTGCCGTCTTGTGGTGTTTTAGTGGTGTTCTGGTGGCAAGCTGGCGGTGTCCATCTTGTGATCGTGTTCACGTGGATAAGCAGCGAGCAGCACTAACTCAGGGGGAACAACCACGTGTGGGTACACTGTTTAGGCAGACTTGTGGATAGAGTTATCTCAAAATTAAACTCCCCTTTTTCTTTATTTAACTATTGTTTATATTTTCTATGGTTACCGGCGCGTGAAAATATTTATATTTATTTTGATTGTATTTTTTTAAATACAAAAAGTCTAACCATAAACAAAACGGTATAAACAATTTTACCTGGTTGAACATTAATTGAAATCTTTTCCAATGCAAATCACACACTACAAAGATAAACGTTTAGCAAATCACTCATGCGATACACATTTATCCACACATTTATTAGAAGTTAGTCGACCGACCCACGATTGATAGAACATCCTACATATTTTTATTACATGTCAACTAGACCTAGGGCCTACCCGGAAACACGTTTTTAATAACATATAGACCTGGTTTATATTAGTTAGTGGCGCGTATATGTTAACTTTTTGGGTTATAATCAAGGGCCAGGATTTTGCATGATGTTTAAGTTTGGGGTTGATGTAGAGTTTCTATGCAATATAATATTTGCACCAACATGTGTTCTAAAAGCGGATTGCAAGAAACGTATCTTGGAATTAAATTGGCAATTTGATAGTTTATAAGCCATCTCACAAAACAGCAAGGCGCCCAGAAAAACATACAATCTCGCAACAGCATGCTGATTTCTGTCAACATATTAGAAATAATGGGGCAGATTTTTTGACCAACAAGTGGTCACTCCTGCTGCGAGTCAACATTGTGCAGACACCGCCGGGAAATTAAAAAACTAGAACCAGACGGAGGCTGGCGTGTAGAACTGAAACAAACAACACATAAAACAATGCAGGTGCTTCATTTGTTAAAAACAACATACACAAGGAAAACCTTCTTCATACGTATAAAAAAAAAAACAAGTAAAAAAAAAGTATTTTTATTTTTAACAAAATGACCTAGGCCTAACCATCAGACAGAAAAATAACTTTTAATAAGATACCCCGAAATAGATTTTAATAACCTATTGCAATTATTTTGGACCTGAAACTTTGAAGGCTTTGATTAAAATATTTGTAGATAATGTGGGGTGGCGAGGGTCGTGTGAAAAGAAAAGAACACAACATTTTCAGATAATCGTTGGTAAAAAGTAGTCGACTCGTCGCTGCTAAAAGACGGGCAGCGAAGAAGTTAATGGTAATCGATTACTGTCCTAATCGAACTAATGGTGAAGATTTGGAGATTAAACAACAGACTCAAGGTCGATGTGACGTCAGACAAAGGTTAAAGTTCACGTAAATCCAGAGGAAGCTGACGTAACAGTTACTCACGTTTTGTAGTGTGAGATGTACGTCTGCTGTTTTAGAGCCTCGTGGGGAGGGAAACATCCGAGGGGAGGGGGGGCGACACTTAGGGGGTGGGGGTGGAGGGGGGTGTAGGGTGGGCTGTTACTTGAAGTCTCCCGGGGACAGGTGGAACAATATATTTTCTATAGACATTAGTATTTTTTGAGATGCCTGAAAGAAACCGTTGACAGCATCTTAAGTCATGGCACCATCTTATGCGGTGACACCATCTTAAGCGTTGACACCATTCTATCCGGTGTCACCATCTTTTAAGCGATGACACCATCTTAAGCGTTGACACCATCTTAAGCAATGACACCATTCTATCCGGTGTCACCATCTTTTAAGCGATGACACCATCTTAAGCGTTGACACCATCTTAAGCGTTGACACCATTCTATCCGGTGACACCATCTTTTAAGCGATGACACCATTCTATCCGGTGTCACCATCTTTTAAGCGATGACACCATCTTAAGCGATGACACCATCTTAAGCGTTGACACCATCTTAAGCAATGACACCATTCTATCCGGTGACACCATCTTTTAAGCGATGACACCATCTTAAGCGATGACACCATCTTTTAAGCGTTGACACCATCTTAAGCAATGACACCATTCTATCCGGTGACACCAAAATATTTTAAAAAAGGAAAAAAAAAATTCACGGTTACTGGCATAGTAAAATGTTGAACTAAAATGATGAACCAAACACAGGAAAACCACAACTAGAGGGTAGGTAGATAGCACATTATAACTGACATGATTCACAAAATTGAACCAATGTTTACTCTGTTAAATAGTTGACACGTACACATGAACGGTCACATAATGAAACGGTAGTGATAGAGCTGAATTGAAAACTTAACGATAGAAGGAGATTGTGTATATTTTGATCCAAGTTTAATTTGATTTGAATCAGTTGGAAATAATAAAAATATTGGTGACGAGATTCCAATTTTTTAGAGGCATTGACCCCATTGGCGGCTTCCATTCAGCTTCACACAATGATACATCTTGATACAATGTAGTCCCACAGCTCTTGGAGCTGTTGATACGAGGTAGTGACTTTTGTAGTCGCACAGCTCTTGGAGCTGTAACAACTACAGCTCCACACTATGACACATCTAGATACGATGTAGTGACTTGTGTAGTCCCACAGCTCTTGGAGCTGTAACAACTACAGCTCCACACTATGACACATCTAGATACGATGTTGTGACTTTTGTAGTCGTACGGCTGTTGGAGCTGTAACAGCTACAGCTCCACACTATGACACATCTAGATACGATGTTGTGACTTTTGTAGTCCCACATCTGTTGCCACTAGATTTACAGAGTGATGTTTTAACTGGCTCATTTATTGCTTGTTCAGATGTTACAGAAGGTCTGTGTACACTAAGCCTAACCAGACAATGCTGAATCACAGACAAAATGTATGAACTAGACCACCATATGTTGGAGATGGTACAGGTATATGGCTGGATGTTACTATCATTTATATATGCTTTGTAGTTTTGTATGCACACAATGTCGCCTCGAATTATGATAGTAAAATAATGAATGCTATCAGCCGTGCGCGCTAAAAGTCGTTCACGCAGATGAGAAACTTGGTGGGGTGATGTAGTTGTAAAGGTGTGTTGGCTGTGTGTGTGTGGGGGGGGGGATGGGGTGGTGTCGGTTGGATATACTGCCAATTGACAAACCCCCAACAATCTTACTGTATTCCTTGTGACTGATTCCTACTAGACTTAGTCTATTAATGTATTGTATGTTTGCAGACCTAGTCTGTTAGTGTATTAGTCTGTCAGTGTCTGCCTTAGTCTGTCAGCTTAAAGTCTGCATAAGACTTAGTCTGCCTGGCGGAATGTCTGTAGTAATGAACCCCGGGCGTCGCGAGACCGACCCTCGGGATTAAACAACCCCCGCCCCCGGCACACTGCTGACGTCATCAGCTGGGCAGCCACTGAAGCACACGACGGCTGGAACCTGCCAGAGCATCCTGGAATCCTTACTGTCAGACACAAAGACCGGAGCGTACAGGGAGATATGTTCACCAACATGTCTACCGGAAGTCTATTAATAGAAAGTGTCGACCAATCGCCGTGAGAAGATTGTCAAACAGCGAGAAGAAACTGGCATCTGGGGCTTTAGGTGGAAAAAATAATTCCAGTCCTCGTGGGCGCGGCCTGACGTCACAAGACTTCCGGTCTGTCTTTAAGTGTATGAATAATGCATGGTGGGAGTTTAAGGAATGACTGGTCAATATAATCTACAGTTTTTTTTTAAAACTTTACATCCATTCATATTTCTTGATTCGTGTATTCGCGTTGTGGAGTGTGGGTGGGGTTGTGTGGTAGGGATGGGGGTTGTGGAGTGGGGATGGGGTTGGCATGCGGGCTATTACGCAATGTCAGAGTGTGTGACGGTGGATGATGATTAAAAATGGTTGTAGTAGGAGATGTGTTACATTACACTATTACATTTAAATACTCATTAGGTCATCGCATGTATTCATATTGACTTCTTTATAACAACAGCTGCTATGGTTAAATTCAGCTAGGGTAGCATATTGACTTGTCTCAACACGAATAGAGTAGCATATTATAGCAGCATATTGTAGCAGCATATTGTAGCAGCATATTGTTGCAGCATATTGTAGCAGCATATTATAGTAGCATATTATAGCAGCATATTGTTGCAGCATATTGTAGCAGCATATTGTAGCAGCATATTATAGTAGCATATTATAGCAGCATATTGTTGCAGCATATTGTAGCAGCATATTGTAGCAGCATATTGTAGCAGCATATTGTAGCAGCATATTATAGCAGCATATCATAGTAGCATATTATAGCAGCATATTGTTTCAGCATATTGTTGCAGCATATTGTAGCAGCATATACCTTGGCGTACATAACACCAACACGTTTACTTGCCGACCATTCAATTGGTCTTGTTTATATTTCAAATGTTGAGATGATACAGGTTTATCTGTTAGCTTACATGTAGTTATAATGCCCTGCAAACGATGTTCACATAGGGAAGATTTTTAGTTTTTGAGAATTTAAATTATTCTCAAAAATTAATTTAAAAAAAAATCTAATTTGACGAGTCAACCAAGAAAAAGAATTAAAAAAAAAAAAGAATCATCTGGGTTAGCCGACAAGATCTCCACACCACACCATACACGATAGATTCATCCCTCCCCCCCCCCATGTTAGTTTAGTTCGTTGTGTTGGTCCAGACGCCGAGATCTTGACCTCCCTGCTGTTGTTGACATTTTACCTCTCTTCACTGACCGCCACTGACCTCCACATGGGGCATCGGATCATAGTCATGCCCCCCCCCCTTACCGTTAGAAAAAAAAATTCAACTCGTGATCTACAAATGCCAGAGATGTTCCCTCTGTAACAAGTTCATTGACGGCGGAAGCTTCAAGTCTAACAACTCCACTAACACAGTATTCACACGTTCATTGACGGCGGAAGCTTCAAGTCTAACAACTCCACTAACACAGTATTCACACGTTCATTGACGGCGGAAGCTTCAAGTCTAACAACTCCACTAACACAGTATTCACACGTTCATTGACGGCGGAAGCTTCAAGTCTAACAACTCCACTAACACAGTATTCACACGTTCATTGACGGCGGAAGCTTCAAGTCTAACAACTCCACTAACACAGTATTCACACGTTCATTGACGGCGGAAGCTTCAAGTCTAACAACTCCACTAACACAGTATTCACACGTTCATTGACGGCGGAAGCTTCAAGTCTAACAACTCCACTAACACAGTATTCACACGTTCATTGACGGCGGAAGCTTCAAGTCTAACAACTCCACTAACACAGTATTCACACGTTCATTGACGGCGGAAGCTTCAAGTCTAACAACTCCACTAACACAGTATTCACACGTTCATTGACGGCGGAAGCTTCAAGTGTAACAACTCCACTAACACAGTATTCACACGTTCATTGACGGCGGAAGCTTCAAGTCTAACAACTCCACTAACACAGTATTCACACGCTCGACTATATCGACACGAGAGTGGAAATTGATGGAGATTGGGAGAGAATTTTGGAGATGTCCGACAATCATCGAGGGAGAGATGTACTAGGGATATACGGAGAGACGTGGGATAGGTAGCGAGATTTGTGGGGTAGGCGTATAGGGGATACTAATAGGTAGAGACTCATGGGATAGGTAGAGACTCATGGGATAGGTAGAGACTCATGGGATAGGTAGAGAGACTTTTGGGATAGGTAGAGACGCTTGTGGGATTGACAGACTCAATGGATATTTGGACTTGTTGGATAGTCAGAGAGAGAGAGAGAGAGTAATGGGATAGGTAGAGAGAATATTGGTATAGGCATAGAGAGTTTTGGGATAGGCGGAGAGACTTGTGCGATAGGTAGAGAGACATGTTGGAGAGTAGTCACCAGTGAAACAGATTCTTATCATCGGGTTAGGGCTAGGTTTAGACCTCTAGCGTGGACACTAAACTTCTTTAACCGGCCAGTTTTTTTCATTCGTGGGCTTTAAAATTAGCAAAAAATAAATTCCAAAAATTAAAAGCTAAACGTAAATCATGTGTTTCAATTGCATGTTTTAAATTACTGTAATGAGCTTTTAAATAGGAGCTTGGATTGTTTTCCGTCTACACGACAAACTCGATTCCTTCCCTTGGTTTAGCGTCTTCCCTCCCTTGTCTGCTCTATATCGTGTCATTGAATGAGAACTCGTGATTTCCCCAATTATTAGTGATGGCTACAGTGATCGGAAAACTAGACATGGCCCCTAGACTGGCCATTCGACACTGGGGAGGATGGGGTAGCAGTAGCGTAGCGAGGGGGGGGGGGGCGGGGGGGGGGGGGACATATGTCCCCGGGCGCCGACCTTAGGGGGGGCGCCAAATTGAAAGTTTGAGGGGGGGTGCAAATGAAAAGTTCGAGGGGGGGGGTGCAAATCGAAAATTTGCTCTCGAGGGGGCGCCAAATTGGAAGTATGTCCCCGGGCGCCGGGAAGGGTCGCTACACCTCTGTGGGGTAGGGAGGGAGGGAGGGACAGCCCATGACAGGGAGGGAGGGAGAGAAGATGCGAACCCACAAATCACGTGATTCCCGTAGATGACCAACTTGAACAGAAGGGTAAAAATAAATGGGACAATAATAGAGGGATATTGTGTGGAAGTGTGGATATATTGTGTGGGAATGTGGAGATATTGTGTGGGAGTGTGGAGATATTGTGTGTGAGTGTGGAGATATTGTGTTTGAGTGTGGAGATATTGTGTGTGAGTGTGGAGATATTGTGTGTGAGTGTGGAGATATTGTGTGTGAGTGTGGAGATATTGTGTTTGAGTGTGGAGATATTGTGTGTGAGTGTGGAGATATTGTGTGGAAGTGTAGATATTGTGTGGTAGTGTGTAGATATTGTGTGGGAATGTGAATATATTGTGGGGGAGTGTGGAGATATTGTGTGGGAGTGTGCAGATATTGTGGGGGAGTGTGGAGATATTGTGGGGGAGTGTGGAGATATTGTGGGGGAGTGTGGAGATATTGTGGGGGAGTGTGGAGATATTGTGGGGGAGTGTGGAGATATTGTGGGGGAGTGTGGAGATATTGTGGGGGAGTGTGGAGATATTGTGGGGGAGTGTGGAGATATTGTGTGTGAGTGTGTAGATATTGTGTGATAGTGTGTAGATATTGTGTGGGAATGTGGAGATATTGTGTGGGAGTGTGGAGATATTGTGTGTGAGTGTGGAGATATTGTGTGTGAGTGTGGAGATATTGTGTGGGACTGTGGGGACAATAGCTAGAGTAGGGGTGTGAGGATTGTGCAATAAAGTAACGTGCACACACATGACAGTTTACGATACTGAAAGGTGAGTGACCCATAGGTTATTGACTTGAAAAGGTGAACATCTTTTAAGGACACAGTGGTGATCTACACACATACACAGGCACATACACAGACAGGCACACACACACACACACGAATACACATACGCATAGGCACACGCACTCAAAAATCACACACACACACACACATATATATATATGTATATATATATATATATATATATATATATATATATATATATATATATATATATATATATATATATATATATATATATATATATGAGTGTATCTTTTAGTTTCCTCTGTCCATCTAGATGGACCCCTCCAGATTCACCTTAAGAAAGAGTTATGAATCCTGACAAAATGTGTCGTAATCCTAGCACTAATTAAATCATGTTCGATTTTGTCAAAGATGAAATCACTACGAAACAAAACTAGACCACAGTGACTTCGAGAGTTGCGCAACTGCTCTATTTATATCTCCGGGAATTCATGTAGTCTGTATGATTTTGAAATACGTCAAGAAATTTCATCCACGACTTCCGGGGTTAGAGCAATTGTATGACAGTGTGGCGTGAATGGGACTTTAAGTTTAATAAACGTACGTCGTGATGGTCACGTGATCAGGCTTGTGTCTGTCTCGAACGTTGAGAGGTTGATGCCAGGTTGTATTCTAGCTTAAACTCCAGATTGTAGGGTGGGTCCGTTCCTTCATTTGAGGTAAAAGGTGAAGGTAATGAACTCTCCTTCATCTTCGTTTTGAGGGTATTGTTAATGAGTTTTCCATGTCAAAAGTTTCCGTAGAAAGGATCCAAATGATGATGTAGAAATCTGTTGATGTTGTCAGATAGTGTTATACAGAGGCGTAGCGACCCTTCCCGGCGCCCGGGGACAAACTTTTCGATTTGCACCCCCCCCCCCCTCGAGATTTTGATTTGCACCCCCCCCCCTCAAACTTTCGATTTACACACCCCCCTCGAGATTTTGATTTGCACCCCCCTCAACCTTTCAATTTATTTTTCCAACCCATTTTGGCGTCCCCTAAGCTCGGCGCCCGGGGACATATGTCCCCCCCCCGCCCCCCCCCCCCTCGCTACGCTACTGGTGTTATAGACCTGTTATAGTGGTGCGACACCCGGCTAGCCTGCCAGTGTAGAGAACTGTCTGACAGCCCCGGGGTTTGGGGGAGTGGACACGTGACCTGGACAAGTGTTAGCTCCCCCCCCCCACTCTGCACCCTCTACTCTACTACTGGAATAACTCTACAGTTCTAAAACAGATACTTTGTCCTTCAGCAACGTACTAATTAGTACCGTGCTAATAATTAAGAACATATTTCTACTCTCCATCTTTTTCAGACTTGAATCCTCGCGCCATAGCCGGTCGTTGTTTACATTTCAGTCGCGTGAATCCTTGTAGATTTACTGATCTGTATAACAAACTTACATCTATCGTAGTTAGAATCAGAATGATACGACGAACTATTTTATGCACGGGTAGAGCCCATCTATTTGAAATGCGAAACCTTGCTAGACAATAGTTGCATAAAAAAGTTGGACTGGATACGAGAAGTAACAAAATTAAATATTGGACTGGACACAGTGAAATGTTTGACTGGACAAGATAAAATATTGGACTGGACACGACAATTAACACAATAAAATATTGGACTGGACACGACAAGTTGCACAAAAAAAGTTGGATTGGACAAGATAAAATATTGGACTGGACACGAGCAAGTGTTACCAGAACAGATTCAACGGGCAGGGTTTGTGTTCTCTCTGATTGCTGGGGTATAGTCACGTGACCGTAGACAACCGAGGGTGGTATGGCTGAATTCTACAACAATATATTGGATGGATTCTTTGGATGGTATTGCAATTATAGTCGAGTAATAGCTGAACACACACCCACATTATAACACCCCATACTCCCCACATTACAAACCCTACATGTAGCTCCCTCACCAACAGTATTAATCCCCCATCCATCACCCCGCACTCCTCACATAAACCCCACATCTAACACCACACACTCCCCACATTATAAACCCCACAGCAAGCTCCCCGCAACTAATACCTCACACCTCCGTTATAAACCACCACATCTAACACTCCTCACCACAACACATTACACTCCGCTACTAGCAACCAGCAACACCACATATCAAACACCTCACTCCCCACCCCACTCCCCACATACCACTTCCCATATTTTACCGGCTTAATATTCAGTCTAGACATACAGCTTCATAAAACAGTGATTATAAAAAAATATATCCTATATTCTTTCCCTTATATCTCGGAATGCTCCTATTTATCCCCCTTTTTTGTGATGTATTATCTTCCCTTGTCTGGTTGCCTTTGTGACGTCACGGCTATCACTGGCCAATCGACTACAATCGTTCTATTACTCGGGTAAGTGGTACAGGGGGAGATAATTAATGGGAAAAAAAATCTTGCATGCTGATACATCATGCTAGATTTGACGTGAATGAAAGCACTTGATGTTCTAGCGAGAGAGTCGGTGTCTTGGAGGAATGCATTTTAAGAACGGAACTTTCCCGCATCTTTGCGAACTTTCACAACCACATCTTTCTGCCACATCTACCTACCACATCTACCTATCACATCTACCTACCACATCTACCTATCACATCTACATACCACATCTAACGACCACATCTACCACATCTACTTACTACATCTACCTACCACATCTACCTACCACATCTACCTACCACATCTACATACCACATCTACCTACTACATCTAACTACCACATCTACCACATCTACTTACTACATCTACCTACCACATCTACCTACTACATCTAACTACCACATCTACCACATCTACCTACTACATCTACCTACCACATCTACCTACCACATCTACCTATCACATCTACCTAGCACATCTACCTACCACATATACCTACCACATCTATCCACATCTACCTACCACATCTACCTACCACATCTACCTACCACATCTACCTACTACATCTACCTGCAACATCTACCTACTACATCTAACTAACACATGTACCTACCACATCTACCTACTACATCTAACTACCACATCTACCACATCTACTTACTACATCTACCTACCACATCTACCTACTACATCTAACTACCACATCTACCACATCTACTTACTACATCTACCTACCACATCTACCTACTACATCTAACTACCACATCTACCACATCTACCTACTACATCTACCTACCACATCTACCTACCACATCTACCTACCACATCTACCTACCACATCTACCTACCACATCTACCTACCACATCTACCTACCACATCTAACTACCACATCTACCACATCTACTTACTACATCTACCTACCACATCTACCTACCACATCTACCTACCACATCTACCTACCACATCTACCTACTACATCTGCCTACCACATCTACCTACCACATCTACCTACCACATCTACCTACATCTACCTACCACATCTACCTACTACATCTACCTACTACATCTACCAACCACATCTACCTACATCTACCTACCACATCTACCTACCACATCTATCTACATCTACCTACCACATCTACTTACCACATCTAACTACCACATCTACCACATCTACTTACTACATCTTCCTACCACATCTACCTACCACATCTACCTGCCACATCTACCTACCACATCTACCTACCACATCTACCTACCACATCTACCTATCACATCTACCTACCACATCTACCTACCACATCTACCTACCACATCTACCTACCACATCTACCTACCACATCTACCTACTACATCTGCCTACCACATCTACCTACCACATCTACCTACCACATCTACCTACCACATCTACCTACATCTACCTACCACATCTACCTACTACATCTACCTACTACATCTACCAACCACATCTACCTACATCTACCTACCACATCTACCTACCACATCTATCTACATCTACCTACCACATCTACTTACCACATCTAACTACCACATCTACCACATCTACTTACTACATCTTCCTACCACATCTACCTACCACAGCTACCTGCCACATCTACCTACCACATCTACCTACCACATCTACCTACCACATCTACCTATCACATCTACCTACCACATCTACCTACCACATCTACCTACCACATCTACCTACCACATCTACCTACCACATCTACCTACCACATCTACCTACCACATCTACATCTACCTATCACATCTACCTACCACATCTACCTACCATATCTACCTACCACATCTACCTACCACATCTACATCTACCTACCACATCTACCTACCATATCTACCTACCACATCTACCTACCACATCTACCTACCACATCTACCTACCACATCTACCTACCACATCTACCTACCACATCTAAC
This sequence comes from Physella acuta, assembly GCF_028476545.2. Classification (NCBI taxonomy): domain Eukaryota; kingdom Metazoa; phylum Mollusca; class Gastropoda; family Physidae; genus Physella; species Physella acuta. The sequence goes on along the minus strand of NW_026732843.1, from coordinate 1,030,824 downwards.
TACCACATCTACCACATCTACTTACTACATCTACCTACCACATCTACCTACTACATCTGCCTACCACATCTACCTACCACATCTACCTACCACATCTACCTACATCTACCTACCACATCTACCTACTACATCTACCTACTCATCTACCTACCACATCTACCTACATCTACCTACCACATCTACCTACCACATCTATCTACATCTACCTACCACATCTACCTACCACATCTAACTACCACATCTACCTACCACATCACTCTACTACCACATCTTACCTCTACCACATCTACTTACCACATCTATCTACCGACATCTACCACATCTACGTACCTACAGTCTTCCTACCTCTTCTACCTACCACATCTACCTACCCAATTACTACCACATCTACCTACTCTACCACATCTACCTACCACATCTCCTACCACATCTTACTACCACATCTACCTACCACAGCTACCACATCTACCTACCACATCTACCCTACCACATCTACCTACCTCACATCTATCCGACCACATCTACCTACCACATCGACCTACCACTTCTACCTACCACATCTAACTACCACATCTACCATCTACCTATCACATCTACCTACCACATCTACCTACCATATCTACCTACCACATCTACCTACCACATCTACCTACCACTGCCTACCACATCTACCACATCTACCTACCACATCTACCTACCACATCTACCTACCACATCTACCTACCACATCTACCTACCACATCTACCTACCACATCTACATCTACCTATCACATCTACCTACCACATCTACCTACCATATCTACCTACCACATCTACCTACCACATCTACATCTACCTACCACATCTACCTACCATATCTACCTACCACATCTACCTACCACATCTACCTACCACATCTACCTACCATATCTACCTACCACATCTACCTACCACATCTACCTACCACATCTACCTACCACATCTACCTACCACATCTACCTACCACATCTACCTACTACATCTGCCTACCACATCTACCTACCACATCTACCTACCACATCTACCTACATCTACCTACCACATCTACCTACCACATCTACCTACCATATCTACCTACCACATCTACCTACCACATCTACCTACCACATCTACCTACTACATCTGCCTACCACATCTACCTACCACATCTACCTACCACATCTACCTACATCTACCTACCACATCTACCTACTACATCTACCTACTACATCTACCAACCACATCTACCTACATCTACCTACCACATCTACCTACCACATCTATCTACATCTACCTACCACATCTACTTACCACATCTAACTACCACATCTACCACATCTACTTACTACATCTTCCTACCACATCTACCTACCACAGCTACCTGCCACATCTACCTACCACATCTACCTACCACATCTACCTACCACATCTACCTATCACATCTACCTACCACATCTACCTATCACATCTACCTACCACATCTACCTACCACATCTACCTACCACATCTACCTACCACATCTACCTACCACATCTACCTACCACATCTACCTACCACATCTACCTACCACATCTACCTACCACATCTACCTACCACATCTACCTACTACATCTGCCTACCACATCTACCTACCACATCTACCTACCACATCTACCTACATCTACCTACCACATCTACCTACCACATCTACCTACCATATCTACCTACCACATCTACCTACCACATCTACCTACCACATCTACCTACTACATCTGCCTACCACATCTACCTACCACATCTACCTACCACATCTACCTACATCAACCTACCACATCTACCTACTACATCTACCTACTACATCTACCAACCACATCTACCTACATCTACCTACCACATCTACCTACCACATCTATCTACATCTACCTACCACATCTACTTACCACATCTAACTACCACATCTACCACATCTACTTACTACATCTTCCTACCACATCTACCTACCACATCTACCTACCATATCTACCTACCACATCTACCTACCACATCTACCTACCACATCTACCTACCACATCTACCTACCACATCTACCTACCACATCTAACTACCACATCTACCACATCTACTTACTACATCTACCTACCACATCTACCTACCACATCTACCTACAACATCTACCTACCACATCTACCTACTACATCTGCCTACCACATCTACCTACCACATCTACCTACCACATCTACCTACATCTACCTACCACATCTACCTACTACATCTACCTACTACATCTACCAACCACATCTACCTACATCTACCTACCACATCTACCTACCACATCTATCTACATCTACCTACCACATCTACCTACCACATCTAACTACCACATCTACCTACCACATCTACTTACCACATCTACCTACCACATCTACTTACCACATCTAACTACCACATCTACCACATCTACTTACTACATCTTCCTACCACATCTACCTACCACATCTACCTACCACATCTACCTACCACATCTACCTATCACATCTACCTACCACATCTACCTACCACATCTACCTACCACATCTACCTACCACATCTACCTACCACATCTACCTACCACATCTACCTACCACATCTACCTACCACATCTACCTACCACATCTACATCTACCTATCACATCTACCTACCACATCTACCTACCATATCTACCTACCACATCTACCTACCACATCTAACTACCACATCTACCTACCATATCTACCTACCACATCTACCTACCACATCTAACACATCTACCTACCACATCTACCTACCACATCTACCACATCTACCTACCACATCTACCTACCACATCTACCTACCACATCTACCTACCACATCTACCTACCACATCTACATCTACCTATCACATCTACCTACCACATCTACCTACCATATCTACCTACCACATCTACCTACCACATCTACATCTACCTACCACATCTACCTACCATATCTACCTACCACATCTACCTACCACATCTACCTACCACATCTACCTACCATATCTACCTACCACATCTACCTACCACATCTACCTACCACATCTACCTACCACATCTACCTACCACATCTACCTACCACATCTACCTACTACATCTGCCTACCACATCTACCTACCACATCTACCTACCACATCTACCTACATCTACCTACCACATCTACCTACCACATCTACCTACCATATCTACCTACCACATCTACCTACCACATCTACCTACCACATCTACCTACTACATCTGCCTACCACATCTACCTACCACATCTACCTACCACATCTACCTACATCTACCTACCACATCTACCTACTACATCTACCTACTACATCTACCAACCACATCTACCTACATCTACCTACCACATCTACCTACCACATCTATCTACATCTACCTACCACATCTACTTACCACATCTAACTACCACATCTACCACATCTACTTACTACATCTTCCTACCACATCTACCTACCACAGCTACCTGCCACATCTACCTACCACATCTACCTACCACATCTACCTACCACATCTACCTATCACATCTACCTACCACATCTACCTATCACATCTACCTACCACATCTACCTACCACATCTACCTACCACATCTACCTACCACATCTACCTACCACATCTACCTACCACATCTACCTACCACATCTACCTACCACATCTACCTACCACATCTACCTACCACATCTACCTACTACATCTGCCTACCACATCTACCTACCACATCTACCTACCACATCTACCTACATCTACCTACCACATCTACCTACCACATCTACCTACCATATCTACCTACCACATCTACCTACCACATCTACCTACCACATCTACCTACTACATCTGCCTACCACATCTACCTACCACATCTACCTACCACATCTACCTACATCTACCTACCACATCTACCTACTACATCTGCCTACTACATCTACCAACCACATCTACCTACATCTACCTACCACATCTACCTACCACATCTATCTACATCTACCTACCACATCTACTTACCACATCTAACTACCACATCTACCACATCTACTTACTACATCTTCCTACCACATCTACCTACCACAGCTACCTGCCACATCTACCTACCACATCTACCTACCACATCTACCTACCACATCTACCTATCACATCTACCTACCACATCTACCTATCACATCTACCTACCACATCTACCTACCACATCTACCTACCACATCTACCTACCACATCTACCTACCACATCTACCTACCACATCTACCTACCACATCTACATACCATATCTACCTACCACATCTACCTACCACATCTACATCTACCTACCACATCTACCTACCATATCTACCTACCACATCTACCTACCACATCTACCTACCACATCTACCTACCACATCTACCTACCACATCTACCTACCACATCTAACTACCACATCTACCACATCTACTTACTACATCTACCTACCACATCTACCTACCACATCTACCTACCACATCTACCTACCACATCTACCTACTACATCTGCCTACCACATCTACCTACCACATCTACCTACCACATCTACCTACATCTACCTACCACATCTACCTACTACATCTACCTACTACATCTACCAACCACATCTACCTACATCTACCTACCACATCTACCTACCACATCTATCTACATCTACCTACCACATCTACCTACCACATCTAACTACCACATCTACCTACCACATCTACTTACCACATCTACCTACCACATCTACTTACCACATCTAACTACCACATCTACCACATCTACTTACTACATCTTCCTACCACATCTACCTACCACATCTACCTGCCACATCTACCTACCACATCTACCTACCACATCTACCTACCACATCTACCTATCACATCTACCTACCACATCTACCTACCACATCTACCTACCACATCTACCTACCACATCTACCTACCACATCTACCTACCACATCTACCTACCACATCTACCTACCACATCTACCTACCACATCTACATCTACCTATCACATCTACCTACCACATCTACCTACCATATCTACCTACCACATCTACCTACCACATCTAACTACCACATCTACCTACCATATCTACCTACCACATCTACCTACCACATCTAACACATCTACCTACCACATCTACCTACCACATCTACCACATCTACCTACCACATCTACCTACCACATCTACCTACCACATCTACCTACCACATCTACCTACCACATCTACCTACCACACCTACATCTACCTATCACATCTACCTACCACATCTACCTACCATATCTACCTACCACATCTACCTACCACATCTACATCTACCTACCACATCTACCTACCATATCTACCTACCACATCTACCTACCACATCTAACTACCACATCTACCTACCATATCTACCTACCACATCTACCTGCAACATCTTTAAATGAACCGTAGAGTGCACTACCCCCCCCCCTGCCCCCGCTCCAATTGACGCACAAGAACACAAGAAATTGATGAAACTGAAATTGTCGTTAAAATTTCAATGAGAATAGAAAAATTAAACGCTGTTCATTTAGAAGTTTGAAATCATTAGAGAAAAACTGCAGAAAAACACAAATTAATCGTAAAAAGACAAGAATATCGGAATGATTTGAAATACATTAGGACAGTTTTTAGGCCAGGCAAGGGTATAAAAATTAAATCTCTAATTAAAGAAAAATGTTAAAATCAATGAAACACTCGATCTTTAATGAAGTTCAAACGGGAGAGGAATAACAAACAGGACCGTTTAGAGGGTGTACATTGACACAATGTGTTTAGGTGGGTGAACATTGACACAATGTGTTTAGGTGGGTGAACATTGACATAATGTGTTTAGGGGGGTGAACATTGACATCATGTGTTTAGGGGGGTGAACATTGACAGAATGTGTTTAGGGGGTGAACATTGACATCATGTGTTTAGGTGGGTGAACATTGACACAATGTGTTTAGGTGGGTGAACATTGACATCATGTGTTTAGGGGGGTGAACATTGACAGAATGTGTTTAGGTGGTTGAACATTGACAGAATGTGTTTAGGTGGGTGAACATTGACACAATGTGTTTAGGTGGGTGAACATTGACAGAATGTGTTTAGGGGGGTGAACATTGACATCATGTGTTTAGGGGGGTGAACATTGACAGAATGTGTTTAGGGGGGTGAACATTGACATCATGTGTTTAGGTGGGTGAACATTGACAGAATGTGTTTAGGGGGGTGAACATTGACATCATGTGTTTAGGGGGGTGAACATTGACAGAATGTGTTTAGGGGGGTGAACATTGACAGAATGTGTTTAGGGGGGTGAACATTGACATCATGTGTTTAGGTGAACATTGACATCATGTGTTTAGATGAGTGAATATAGGCAACATGTGTTTAGGTGCGTGTACATTGATAGAACATGCAAAAAACTGCTCACATTCAACACACCCATCTCACAAGACCCACACTCACTCAATAACCCCCCCCCCCCCCAACTCACACACCAGTCTCAACCAACCCATCCCCTCCCATCATCCCTTATCATTTAGTTGACCTTTGTGTTTTAGTGACCCTTTGTGCTTCGTTAACACTTTGTGTTTTTAACTGGCGCTTCGTGGTTTACTGACGCTGTTTAATGTAATAATCCTTCAAATTCCCGAGCCATACACCGACATTTCTGTTACATAATTTTCATCCCTATGTATCGCCAGTTCCCACACAGATTGAAGCCTGTTGAATGCATGGTGATCTACAACTTGCCAGTATGCTCTAAACACGTCAGCATCAACCTAGCACTCCACCCCACCCCACCCAGCTACACCCCCCATCCCACCCCCACCCTACCAGGCTACACCCCCCATTCCCCCCTCCCTCACACACATAGTGAAGCTAATCATTTGAAGCACACATTAACACTTGATCCTCTACCTGATTATAATTAATTAACCACATCTCATACAACATTAATTGTTTAATAATTAAGTAATTAAATTATATTTACCTTGTAACTAATTAAATAATTAGCTAAATTGGAAGCAACAGATCCTGTACATTAGCTCGATGAATTTGATTATTTAATTTACGATTTTTTTTTTGTGATTGAATGCAGTCATGCCCGGCTTAAAATTTGATCATAATTCGCGACGTCAGACTGATAACATAGCTAAAATCTAATTAGGCTAATTAACAACAGTCAAATACAGTGTCCTGGTGTGATTTTAAACGTGCTGCAGTTCTGTTTGTGTGGTTTCTTTATGTTAGGTTTTAATTTATTTTCAGGAACCCATTGATTTTTCTGTGCGGAAGTGCGTGTGTGCATTTGTGAGTGTGTAGGTGCCTGCACGCGAGTTTAAGTAGATCTCTATGTGATCTGAATGTCAGTCTTATGTAGATCTGTATGTGGCCTGCATATGTATTATGTTGACTTGTATGTGGCCGGCAAGCTGTACACAGCCTGCTAAGAAAGCACGTGATAAATCTAATTCCCTAAACGTGAGCACATTCATCTTGTGTCATATTCATACTTTTACTCGCAAGTAAGGTCAAGGCTGTGTCTATTTTTAGCTCCAGCTTCTAATGCACTTAGTTGGTCTAACGAGACCTAATTATGTCACCACCCTGTGAGAAGCTATTTTTAGAAACAACAGTTTTTTTTTAGTTCTGTACGTGAAGAGACCCAGAACTCAGCGAGAAAGTTTTTTTATACACGTGGCTATATCAGATGAAGGTCGGTAGTTCAATGGGACGATCCGTGTTTTGTTAGACGTGTTAAGGTTAGGCTGGTTACCCCATTGATGTACAACACCAACACGTAGGTTTTGAATCGCCATCCCCATGGTCACCAGTCCCATGGTCACCAGTCCCATGGTCACCAGTCCCATGGTCACCAGTCAGATAGTCACCAGTCCCATGGTCACCAGTCAGATAGTCACCAGTCCCATGGTCACCAGTTCCGTGGTCACCAGTCCCATGGTCACCAGTCCCATGGTCACCAGTCCCATGGTCACCAGTCCCATGGTCACCAGTCCCGTGGTCACCAGTCTCCACCAGTCCCATGGTCACCAGTTCCGTGGTCACCAGTCCCATGGTCACCAGTCCCATGGTCACCAGTCCCATGGTCACCAGTCCCATGGTCACCAGTCCCATGGTCACCAGTCCCGTGGTCACCAGTCCCATGGTCACCAGTCCCATGGTCACCAGTCCCATGGTCACCAGTCAGATAGTCACCAGTCCCATGGTCACCAGTCCCCGACAGTCCCATGTTCACCAGTCCCATGGTCACCAGTCCCATGGTCACCAGTCCCCACCAGTCCCATGGTCACCAGTAACATGGTCACCAGTCCCATGTTCACCAGTCCCATGGTCACCAGTCCCATGGTCACCAGTCCCCGACAGTCCCATGGTCACCAATCCCCACCAGTCCCATGGTCACCAGTCACCAGTAGTCCCATGGTCACCAGTCCCATGGTCACCAGTCCCATGGTCACCAGTCCCGTGGTCACCAGTAGTCCCATGGTCACCAGTCCCATGATCACCAGTCCCGTGGTCCCCCATGGTCACCAGTCCCCGACAGTCCCATGGTCACCAGTCCCCGACAGTCCCATGGTCACCAGTCCCCACCAGTCCCATGGTCACCAGTCCCCGACAGTCCCATGGTCACCAGTCCCCACCAGCCCCATGGTCACCAGTCCCATGGTCACCAGTCCCATGGTCACCAGTCCCATGGTCACCAGTCCCCACCAGTCCCATGGTCACCAGTCCCATGGTCACCAGTCCCATGGTCACCAGTCCCCACCAGCCCCATGGTCACCAGCCCCCACCAGTCCCATGGTCACGAGTCTCAAGGTCACCAGTCCCATGGTCACGTCCAAAGGTCACCATGACCTGGTCACCTATGAAATCTACTGCCCTACAGTCAGGTTATGCCCACTTATTTGATGAGAGCCTGGCGTTTCCTCTGAGGATAAAAGTATCGGACAAGTCGATATTTCATCACTTGAGTCAGGTCTACGAGAACCCCGTGTAAAACTGTCCCAAGTCCCCAAACTCTCAGAACTTTAACGGTTAAGACCAGCAGTGGCGGGTTAACTCATGCCAGGATATCTTCTAAAAAATATTCTATTCAGAATTTTAAAATTAGACAAGATTACTAGTTCAAACAAGACGTATCGCTGAAGTATCTAAAAAAAGTTTTAAAAATGATTATCGTTGCCTTAATGAAATCACATAATCCCTCCCCCTTCTCCAACCAACACAACTAACACCCTAGAGCAACCCCTCCCCTCCCGCACTCCATCAATGTAGTGTCAAGTTCTGACTGGATGGCCGTGACAAGATTTAGCCACATTCAGTGCAGTCAGTCCTGGAGATCTTGTAGTACCGGTATAGAGAACAACTCCACATATGGCTGACTGATCATGGCGCTCTTGTAGTTGAGAGTTATCTGCCCCTGGTCGGATGGTGTTCGAAGTGATTCTAGTACGCTAGAGTAAGTTTCTCATTCGATCAAAGACACTTTCAAAACGTAGAGTTTAAGAATGAAATGACACCCCCTCCAACTGAGCTAAGATCTGTGTTCCCTACAGTATGTTCTTGACACCCCTTCTAACTGAGCTAAGATAAGTATTCCCTGTAGTATTGTATCGCAATCTGTAAACATGTGAGGAGAACACGAGTCTAGAAAAGACAAACACTTCTTACAAAATCTAAAAATATCCTCAATACCAGTAGCAACCAACAGCCCCACTAACCTAACCTTAACTCTAACATTAACAACCACACTAACCTAAACTCTAACATTAACAGCCACACTAACCTAAGCTTAACTCTAACATCAATAACCCCAATAACCTAACCTTAACTCTAACATTAACAGCCACACTAACCTAACCTTAGCTCTAACACCAACAGCCCCACTAACCTAACCTTAACTCTAACATCAACAGCCACACTAACCTAACCTAACTCTAACATCAACAGCCACACTAACCTAACCTTAACTCTAACATCAACAGCCACACTAACCTAACCTTAACTCTAACATTAAAAACCACACTAACCTAACCTTAACTCTAACATTAACAGCCACACTAACCTAACCTTAACTCTAACATTAAAAACCACACTAACCTAACCTTAACTCTAACATTAAAAACCACACTAACCTAACCTTAACTCTAACATCAACAGCCACACTAACCTAACCTTAGCTCTAACATCAACAGCCACACTAACCTAACCTTAACTCTAACATCAACAGCCACACTAACCTAACCTTAACTCTAACATTAAAAACCACATTAACCTAACCTTAACTCTAACATTAACAGCCACACTAACCTAACCTTAACTCTAACATCAACAGCCACACTAACCTAACCTTAACTCTAACATCAACAGCCACACTAACCTAACCTTCACTCTAACATCAACAGCCACACTAACCTACCCTTAACTGCATCACCAAACACAGGAACAAGCTATTACCTGAACATAAGCAGCCTATTCTTATTTAGCTATTCTATAGAATCAAAGCTTATAAAAAGTAGTGTAGCACTTCACGTGTTTTTACCCACATTTGTTACACTATAAAACATCCTCACTGCCCTATCTGCCCTCGTTATGCTCAGTGCCCGACCTTGACATTACAAACATTATCCCACGGTCTCTCGCGTCATAACTACCGTACAGGTTGTCACGTGGTCTCTTGTTATGTAACCATTTTACGGAGTTTAAAGGTCAAGTTTGTAAAAAAAAAAAACAATAACCTTCAATACTTTCACCCTCCTACCCTCCACACTTCCTCTCATCAACACATTCCATCCTCCATCCTCCAACCTTCTCACCAACACTCTACAACCCTCTCACCAGACCATTTCATCCTCCAATCCCTCAACAACACAACTCACCAACACCCTCTAACCCCTCACCAACACATTCCAACACATTCCAACCACCAACCCCACCAAACAATCTCATCACTCCCCCATCACCATCATTCAACCCATCATAACTCCTCCCATAATCACCCACAACCCCTTACCAACCCTATCATCCCTTTAACCATCATGTCTCCCCCCACCAACACCCTCCTACCCTCCTACCCCTCATCTCACCTCCTCATACCCCCCCTCCAACCTACCATTCTAAAATTGCCTTTTCTGTACTTGTACGGTAACGTCGACTTTCTACTAGCTCTGGAGCCCCTAGTCGGCTGGGATGGTTCGCCCCTGGGTACTACACTCTTAACAGCCCGGGGGTGAGACGTGCTAGCTAATTACGTCACATCCTGTTTTACATCACCCAGCGCAGAGCTGTTTTCTGCCAAAACAGACTTTAACCTTTGACCTTTTCCCCTCAAACCACCAAGGTGACCTTTGTTGAAAATTCCAGTCAGTTTATTGAAAACATTGAAAACAACAACAGTAAAACAGCCAAATAAATCACAGCTACTACTACTACCTCAGCAACGATAACAATTAATACACCTAAGACAACAGCTATAACCATTATATCATCAACTTAAGCAACAACTGCCATTTTTACTGCACAACTAGAGTTCTCAAAATACAGAGAAAAAAAAATTCCTCGTTATCGGTGAAACGAGATTCGATCGTGGTCTGTCTCATACCAAATCCTTCCCATCACGCTATAAAATCATCAACCATCATCACGTGATTCCCGGACACGATCTCGTGTTATCCAAACATTAGTTTCACGCCGTAATTTGCCCGTTAGGTTTTTACCAGCAGACAGGTGTTGTAACGATTTACACGCTCGTAATGGCTTACCTAAACTCCGCCATGGTATCGTCTTAGTTTCAGCTTGATACTTATCTTCGATCCTTATGGTATCGTCTATAACAATTTAAGTAGGTTTAAGTATCGATCCCGTATCGTCGTACTAAAACCTCCGTGCCGTCCTACTTTTGGTATCTCTATTACCCGTGGGTCCTCCTTCAAGCAATTCACGGAAGGTGCTTAACATGTGCTTAAAATGTGCTTTCCATGTGCTTACAAAATTTAAAATCACTTTTCCTTGCGGAACTAGAAATTAATTTTGACACTGCATGTAAACAAACCCACGTGACTCGATCTACGCTGTTTTGTTGGACTAGTTATTTTAAGTCATAGGTTCATTAAATGCTCGTACTTGGGCTCTAGATAATCTTAGATTAACGTTTCCCGTTAATCCCGGGTTCAAACCCACACTGTTTAAGATATTTTATTTACGTATTTCTTCACTTTTACCATCTGTTCCTGGTGCATCTTCTGCTTTGAGTTTTGGTACAGCTGTCTACACTTCTGTTATGTGTGTGGGTTTCAGTTTTGATGTCCAGTTCTTTTGGCTTGGTGGTCTAGCAATGTCTTGAGAAAGATGCGAACCGAAAATCTGCGCACAAAGATGCGCAAGAGAATTTATTTTAAATCGATCATCTGTAGACGTCATCAAAGAATGACTACGTGTACATAGCAGCACAATAAAACATTTTTCTAAGAAGTATGACAGAATTAAAGTGTAGTAGTATAGTTTGTATTTGCGCAATTTTCCGTTTGCGCATTTTTCTGTTGCGCAATCTTACGTTTGCGCATTTTCCCTGTAAAATATTCATTCCATCGACTTTATTTTTCGCATTTAATATCCTGCTCATTTTACGTTGTTAGTTATAACTAATAGGATCAATGGCATAAAAAAATACAATAGCAATTTCTGCAACTAAAAACAAAGCTTTCTAAAGACCTGAGTATAATAATTTGGTTTTGGTGCAAAGCTGCAATCGTTGAAAAATGTGACGTAACAGTGACGTCGATTGATCACATGACTGAGCCTCGATGTCGGCACGTGTTTATAAGACTACTGACCGGAAGTGTATGATCGTCTGCTCCACTCACGCACCAACGCCATCAGGCGTTAGCTCACCACGCGCACACGTGAGTTCGGTAAGCCAACCAGGCAAGCCGCTAATTTCCATACGGCAACGAAAAACCCGACCACCGATCTCAGACTACGCCGGGCTTGTAGCAGACGTGAAATCTCCTAATGGCTCTCAAATCCGCGGCCCGGTTTATCTAGGGCCGGACGGGCTATTTCTGGACACAGTGGCCAGATTTTTGAAACATTGTCAATCAAGGCTGGGAGAATTATGATCATTGTGGCTAAATTCAGCTTTCATAAGGGCGGTGCATTTGATTGGATTGAAGGAATCAGATCCATTAGGTACAACGTAAACAGCAATTGATAATTGAAGTGGCCGTCAGTGCAAATGGCCGTCCGTTGAAGTGGCCATGACTACAAGAGACCTTCAGTTGAAGTGGCCACCCATACACCTCTGTAATTTAGACTGGCGTGTATATATATTGCATATATCGATCCGGATTTGTGCTAGGGGGAGAAGGGGGTGAAGGGGAGTGTGTTGGACATGTGACCTGTTGATGTTGGCGTGTGAAACATGGTGGAGAGTATGGTGGAGAGTATGGTGGAGTGTATGGTGGAGTGTATGGTGGAGAGTATGGTGGAGTGTATGGTGGAGAGTATGGTGGAGTGTATGGTGGAGTGTATTGTGGAGAGTATGGTGGAGTGTATGGTGGAGTGTATGGTGGAGTGTATGGTGGAGTGTATGGTGGAGTGTATGGTGGAGTGTATGGTGGGGAGTATGGTAGAGTGTATGGTGGAGAGTATGGTGGAGTGTATGGTGGAGTGTATGGTGGAGAGTATGGTGGAGTGTATGGTGGAGTATGGTGGAATGTATGGTGGAGTGTATGGTGGAGTGTATGGTGGAGAGTATGGTTGGTATTTAAGATGTGAACTCGTTATTTTTGTGCTGAAAACATGTATCATCCAATTAAACCTACATCAACAACTGGATGTCAAGTATTGATGACGTGAAGTGAAGTACATTACTTATGATATCAGTACAGTGCACATATATAAAGTGAGATGTGAAGTACAGTAGCTATGATATCAGTGCAGTGTATAGATATTAGGTGAGAAATTGGCCAATGATTGAGAAATATACGGAGTGAAATAAGAAATAGTCGATAAATACAGCCAGTGAGAATACGGTTAAGATAATCTGGTAAGTTATCAAAGTATCACATAAAAAACAACCTTTTTTGCACAATGAAGATTCTTGTTTTTCTTTACTTTTTTTCATTTTCACGCTCGAAGATTTTTTAGCAACCTTTTTTTTAAAAAAAAAAAAAAAACCCAACTCAACGACAGTTTTTATCTTGTCTGATACGCGCAATGAATTATTTCCCTTTTGGATTACTGAATTCCTATAAAAGGAAGCAAGCGGAAACAGGTGAAAAATCACTCGCCGTCCCCGATATGGTTCAAGTTCTGATAGTGGTTAATTGATTTCTCGCAACTAGTTACTATAAATAGCACATGGTCATTAGCATCTGTGTAAGTTGGGAAACTGGGTCACATGTGTCGGTGTGTTTTATCTTTGAGTGTTTGTATGTTAGTATGTATGTATGTATGTGTGTATGTATGTATGCGTGTGTGTATGTGTGTATGAAAAAAGGGAGGGGGTAGCTGTGACCTGAAACGTGTTTAAATCAACATAAATAGTTGGAGATGATAGTTGTGCTGACACTTCAAAACGCATTATCTAACAACCTTAGTTGACCCTTAGGTGCTGGTGGGTAGGGCCCATAGGGGTAGTTGTGACGGTGGTGGGGGGGGGGGGGGTCAGGGGGAGAGGTCGAGAGAGATAGTCGCTATACATACAGAGCCAGTGTACACCAGTTTTAATGTTGTACAAAATTCAATCAAAATGCAGCTATCCAATGTTTTAAATTAAACTGTTTCTTCTCTTGATTAAAAATACACGTAGGACCAATTCACTGCCGTTTCAGCTTTGATAACACAAAATGTACACAAAATGTACACCAAATGTACACACAATGTACACCAAACAATAAACTATAGGCCTTGTTGTGTCGCGATTGCTACACAATTAATTAAGCTAATTTGAATAATTCTCTCATACAGTGCATACAGTAAGACAAACACAATTTGGTGATTTTAGTGTCTCAAAATATCAAAGCTTTTTTTTCGGCTTTATTTTAAAAGTAAGAAACATAAAAATAAAAGTAACATCTTGAATGATATCCAAGTACTGTTTTTGACTGTATGAGGTAGGATGTAAGACAGCTCTGTGTTTAGCTATTATATGAATTTCCAGCTTGTTTATTGTGTGAATTCCCAGCGTGTAAATTGTATAAATTCCTGTTTTGTTTATTTATTGTGTTTTTCCCTGTTTATTTATTGTGTGAATTCCCATGTTGCTTACTTATTGTGTAAATCTCTATCTTGTTTATGTGTTGTGTGCAATCCCATCTTGTTTATAGCCTGGGTCTGAGTTTAGAATGGAAGCACGAGCGGGGTAGTGTGAAGACTGCTGGGTCAACTTGGGTCACCGGGTTGTAAAAGATGATGACCGCTAGGGGGCTTCCACTTCCGGTACCTGCCAAGGTCAATGAATGTTGTATTAATAATGTACAGCGCTGTTTTATAATTCACATCAAATATGTTCCGCAATACCAATCAAGATTGTTTAAAAATATTCGTTACATTGTCAGGAATTATTTCTTGGTGTTATTACTTGCATTAATGCAGTAACCCATTAATTCTCAAAATTTATTGATTCATGTGTTGTCCTGTTGGCATTTTTATATTAATCCTATAAATGAATTTTGAAAGATCGACTATGTTTCTTGTCCAATTGAATTTAGTTAAGCATTGAACGATCTTTTGGCTTTTTTATACTTAACAGTAGATCAGTGATTCTCAAACAGTGGGTGACAGCTGTCTGGTATCGTATTAGCTGTCTTATATCGTATGAGCTGTCTAATTGTTGTCTGGTATTTTATTAGCTGTCTAATTGCTGTCTGATATCGTATTAGCTGTCTAATTGCTGTCTGATATCTTATTAGCTGTCTAATTGCTGTCTGATATCGAATTAGCTGTCTAATTGCTGTCTGGTATTTTATTAGCTGTCTAATTGCTGTCTGATATCGTATTAGCTGTCTAATTGCTGTATGGTATCTTATTAGCTGTCTAATTGCTGTCTGTTATCGTATTAGCTGTCAAATTGCTATCTGATATCCCATTAGCTTTCTAATTGTTGTCTGATATCGAATTAGCTGTCTAATTGCTGTCTGATATCGTATTAGCTGTCTAATTGCTGTCTGATATCGAATTAGCTGTCTAATTGCTATCTGATATCGTATTAGCTGTCTAATTGCTGTCTTATATCGTATTAGCTGTCTAATTGCTGTCTTATATCGTATTAGCTGTCTAATTGCTGTCTGATATCGTATTAGCTGTCTAATTGCTGTCTAGTATCGTATTAGCTGTCTAATTGCTGTCTGGTATCGTATTAGCTGTCTAATTGCTGTCTGATATTGTATTAGCTGTCTAATTGCTGTCTGATATTGTATTAGCTGTCAAATTGCTATCTGATATCCCATTAGCTGTGTAATTGTTGTCTGATATCGTATTAGCCGTCTAATTGCTGTCTGACATCGTATTAGCTGTCTAATTGCTGTCTGATATCGTATTAGCTGTCTAATTGCTGTCTGATATCGTATTAGCTGTCTAATTGCTGTCTGATATCGTATTAGCTGTCTAATTGCTGTCTGATATCGTATTAGCTGTCTAATTGCTGTCTGATATCGTATTAGCTGTCTAATTGCTGTCTGATATCGTATTAGCTGTCTAATTGCTGTCTGATATCGTATTAGCTGTCTAATTGCTGTCTGATATCGTATTAGCTGTCTAATTGCTGCCTAATATCGCGCGAGATACCACTGTGATCTAATTTAGACGTTTCGGTCACTATGACCCGTAGAGGTCAAGGACTCACGTTTGATGTGACGGACCAATGGGAGGCGTGGGCTGCCAAGCGTGAAGGCCAGCCTCATGGTCGTGTCCTGGCCAAGGTCAAGCTCCCATGTCTGCACGTCAAGGACGTCAGCGCCACCACCCAGATGGGTGCCATTAGGGCTAATGACGTAGGCTGTAGCTGGAAATAGAATTACGTCATAACCTGCTTGCTTCATTTCTTATTAAATACATGATTGTAGGATTCCCGCCAAAATATTTTTGTTTTGTTTTTCTTTCTAAGACTTCGAAAATAGTGGAAATTGATTAAATGTTTAATTGAATAGAGCGATCAGACTTATTAAAAAAAGACATAGCCCCTACAACTACTGACTTCATAAACTTTATTGCAGTTTCTGTCTGACTTTTTCTCCGGGGAGGAGGGTAGGTGAGAGCACTTGAAATATTATTAGGGGGGGGGGGACTTGAAAAAAAATTTTGAAGGTGGAGGGGGGGGGAGAGGCGATAGACGTGCATTGGGGGGGGGGGTGGGACTACCATCCCCGAAGAGATGCCGGAAAGAAACTCTCCTTTATTGGAATAGAGCGAAGACAAACGTAAACTTACGCGGCAAACACTGAAAGATCGCTTCTGAGCTGTCCATCCTGTACACAGTGCAGTTGTCGTCCTTGGTTATGTTGTAGGCCAAAAACTGTGAGAAATATTTTTTTAATCATAAAAATGTTCTAAATTATAAGCTTTCATGTAATTATGCACTAAAAAGGAGAAAATAAATGATTTTCTTTAAATATATAATAATACATTACTATTTAAATACAATAAAGAAAAGCGTGGACCACTTGATTATCTATTGGATAACTTTACAAATATTTAAAAAGAGACCCACGCTTATCTTTATAGTTATTTAAATAGTAAGGTCTCAGGACACAAAAGAAAACAAATCCTTTAAACAAATTTTGTTTTACCGTTCTAAGATCAAAGACTGTCCTGGGGTCGTCATTGGCCCCAAACTTTGCCGCCTGACCCCTACTGAAGTCTGCCGCGTAGCTGCCATAACTCTGAAACAAACATGGCCGCGGGTCACGTGATTGGGTGGATGTTTAATTCAGCGTAGTCGTAACTAACTCTGGCCGATGGATTGGGATATTTACAACATATTTTGAGTGCGTGTTAATGAAGTTAGGACGTAGAAGAGCTGTCAACAGATGGAGCAAGTTTTGAAGGTTCACGTAGAGTACCAATGATGTAACAACCCCTTTCACGCGGTTACTCACTCAAAAAATATGAACTCTACTTACATGAATACACTGTTTACATGAGTACGTACACAGCAAATGTGAATTTCGCTTACGCTTACATGATTACACTTACATGATAACTTCAAATAGAAAACAAGGTAATTAAAAAGTCTAGTGACAATTTTAGCGCAATTTTCTTATGTTATCTAAAAGTAGCTCTGTCGTAGCGTAAATCAAGAGCATGGTTAGTAAAACCATTGGTTAGTTATTAAAACGTTTTTTATTAATTTTTTTCAGTATTTTACATGTTTTATTTACAATAGAGTTACATGAGTAAAAACCATTGCGCGCCTACTGAACGTGATGGCGCAGCCATGGAACGCGATGGCGCAGCTATTGAACGTGATGACGCGTGTGGTGTGGTTGGAAAAAATGCCTACTAATTCGGTCCAAATTTTAATTAATTAAAAAATTTTTTTGTGACCGAACGAAAGGATATTTTTGAAAACTTTCTTCGGCAATATTGTTCTAAATTATGGCAGGAATCGATTGGTACATGTTTCAAGTCGCTTAGTGGTCTGGTTGCCGAGATATGGGCCAAAAACTGCATTTTTTCGAGGTTTTTTTGGCTTTTCCGGGAAATCCATGAAAGAAACCCGTAATTTTTATGGCCTATGTTCATCCTCGTAACTTGCTTAACATAATTGCTTTTGGAACTAGTCATCGATATTGCTTCGTTGAAGAGGAGATACGACTTAAAGCCCGGACACACATTCATCCATACATTCATACATTCATCCATCCATTCATCCATCCATTCCCAGAAATGACGAGTTAATAAACGCAATTCTCCAGAATGGAAATTGCGCTAAAAATATGCCTGAAATAAGTTGTAGGCTCGAAAGAGAGTGTCACAACGTATTTAATGTATAGTAAAAGATTCAGTCGATAATAATTGATAGTCTATTTGTGAAGCTTACATCGTCTTGAAGATACAAATCCGGTTAACAGTTACAATTGTTTACCTTGTGGGTAAAATTAATATGTTGTAGATACAAGTTTAAAAATTTAAAAAAAAAAGTTTTTGACATTGGCGTCATTAGGTCGGGTGTCACCTGGTGTGGTAATTGAGGATGTTATCCCCCCTTCCTCCAACAATTTTGGATTTTCGATTACACCTTCCCTTATTAATTTCTTATTTTATCTGGATAAAGCACACTGGTTGCCGATCATGTTGAAATGTAAACTTATAAACGTTGTTGATGAAGTTAAATTATAAACTTATTTAGGATGTCCAAAAAATTGAAACGTAAAGTTATTTACGTTGCGGATCAAGTTAAAATGTAAACATTTACGTTGCAGATAAGAGTAAAATGTAAACTTATTTAGACTGGACAAAGTTAAAATATAAACGTATTTACGTTGTCGATGAAGTTGAAGAAGCCAGCTTGTATCTGTGGGGGGAGGCAGACGGTGGTCGGGTCCTGTCCACTCACTATTGTGATCGCCACGAAAACAAACACGACCTTCATCTTCTGCTTGATTTCCCCGGAACTCTGCTCACGTGACTGTTTGTTGTCGGCACGTGACCACTTTACACACCACTGATTGGTCCAGCGTTCTGGGGTCTACATGACGTCACAGCACTAGTCTGTACTGGCTGACTCCAGATGACGCCAGGCTGACTCAAGAGTGCTGTCGACTCTCCTTCAAGAACGGAGTTATCTCACTTGAGCAGGGAACTTGATCCGCCCATTGAGATTATTGATAACTACTTTCAAACTTTCAATAGGGTTAAAGAATACAGTGTTTTTTTAGGTTATCACCGACTTCTTCAGTAAGAAGACTGGAAGGTCAGCAGAAGGCCAATCTAATGAAGGTCCTAAACAGTGAGAGGACTAGAAGGACATGATCTCAGCGATACGAGGACAAGTAGGTCTAGTTTTATTGCGTCCTACAGGATGTCCTACAATGTGTCCTCTCTATTCCAGGGTCTAGTTTTAAATAATCACCTTCTAATATTTTATCCTTATTGTTAATCTTAAAACATAAATTCCAACTTCTTAACTAGTTCTACTATGAATAGGCTGACTTACAAGCAGTGGCGGAACTAGAAAAAAAAGGCTCCCCCGCAAAAAAAAATTTTTTGGGCCCCCCCTATATGTATATATATATATATATATATATATATATATATATATATATATATATATATATATATATATATATATATATATATATATATATATATATATATATATATATATATATATATATATATATATATATATATATATATATATATATATATATATATATATATATATATATATATATATCCGAACTCGAGAACTTCGGGCAAGCTATCAAAAGCTATATTATATATATATCTAAATTTCAAATAGTCTATTACCTGAGTATTTTTATCTATTTCATTGCAATGTATAACCACTCTGAGATAACGAACCAGACAACAATAAGTCCGAACTCATTTCGGGCCCGCAATAATCATTTTTTACAAATTTTTGTATTTTTTTTTTTTTTTTTTTTTCAATATGTTGAATTCTTTTAATCATGGTTACAGTACAGCAACTCACAACTTGGAAAAGTCAAAATTTGAAAATGTCAAAGGGATAAGGAAAAGATAACATATGACATAAAGGATAACAGGAGCAGATTAATTCATTGGAGTCATAGTCAACTTTTCTTTAGACTCCCTTTAAAAGACAATCTTGCCATTATCATGGTATAAAAATACTTAGCCTATCTCTACAACTTTTTAATTACTACATTATAATAATTATATACAAGAAGGTTTCAGGTACAAGTGTCAACAACAGTTGAGGCAGAGTAAAAGTAAATGGTAGAGGGGAGAGGAAATGTGGTAAATATTGAAGTGTAGATGGATATAAAAGTTTTAACACAACAGATTAACAGCAAAAACGTGTATAGAAGTGTGTTATAATGGTTAAATGATACCTACAAACAGTTTAATGTAATGTATAATTGGTATATTTAAAAAAAATCACTAGCTGATTGTAAAGTTCACAATAAAAATGTCTTGTTAGATGAACAGACAGCATTTTAAAATTTACAGTCCACATATTTCAGTGAGTTTACCATGTATATTGTATTATTTTAAATGTATTTTACCTTGCTACTTAAATAGTTCCTTAATTCCAGTTGCATTATTTTCTTTTACATATTAAACAGTAATTAAGAAAAAAATAAAGAAACTAAAACAAGTTGAGATTTAGATCTTCTAGTTAACATAAACTACAACTAGTTTTAATAAAATTGTAATAAAAAATGTGATAAAATGTACTAAATAAATATTTTACAAAAACTAGCTTGTACATCAGTGCCAATATCACAATTATGCAGATATTTCAGGAAACAATATGAAAATCTAGGTATGATTATGAGCACAACCAGGCCATTTAATCATCATCGTCATCATCAGGTACAAACAATTCATGTTCTTCCAACCAGGCAGCAAACTCTCTACTCAGTGTTGCTCCACCAAGCAGAAAGGGGGTGATGATTAAAGCAGACTTAATAAGGCCAAATCTGACTTGACCTGGTTTGGGAAGAATAGCACCACTGTCATTTTTTACAAGATTTCTAGTGGGTGGATTGAAACTTGCTAAATTAGCTCGATTTGAATCTATTAACAATCTACGAGTTGTATTTGCTAGAATTCTTAAGCTGCTAGCAGCCATGTTTTTTTTTCAAGCTGTGTATTATATTTTCATGCTTACCGAGAATTGTGAAAATATTTGCTTTAAAATTGACATGATGGTCAAAATTATATAAACACGTAAGCTTGATTTGTGCAATGGTTTCTCGCGTTATGTTTATTTTTATGATTTTTCGTATGTATATTATCAGTTTTTAATACATTCATTTTTATAGCTATATGATTCTTTAGTATGCCTTATTTAAATAATAATTAAGAGATTAAATCGCTCTCTAAAACAAAACTATTTAAATGAGCTTTATGGGCACCCCTATTTTAAAGGAGGGCAGTAAATCATGGAAGTAGTCTGAACGTTTGCCTATCTTTCAAAGTACAGCTCTTGTGGATTTTATATTTTTCTACGCAACAGTGTGTGTTAGTTACTGTAGAACAATCACTGCTATAGTAGACCTGTTTGTTTTTTACAAAACCGCTATCAAGATGCACGAAAAAGATTATTTATGAAAAGAAAATTTATTGTTTTTTTTGGTCGGAATTGGGCCCCTAAAAGTCGTGGGCCCCCCCCGCATTGCGGGGTCTGGCGGCACTGTAGTTCCGCCCCTGCTTACAAGCTACGTGTTACTTTAAATCTGTAGACTTACAACCTTGTACTACTATTGTTTAATTAATCTCTAAATTCATGAATTCCGCGCAAGAATTGAGTAAAGATTAAACGAAAACCCCATGTATAGCATTCTTCTTCCTAGATCCTGGAGAATCAAGTGACGTTTATTTGGTGTCAGCTGTCATGTTTATGTGTTGTTTTGTTGGTTGTGTGAATATATTTGGACATTATACCCCACACCCCATAAATTAAACAGTTTGGGTACTGCTTTATAATGGAATATCTTAATCCTAATTATAGATAGCGGACATTGATAGCAAGACAATGAATGTACAAACAAAACAGAACAAAGTCATTTTCTTGTAAGAAATTTATTCGAAATGTACAAAGTCAAAATTTTCACGTGTATGCTACATAACTTGTGCATTTAGGACGGGGGGTGGGGGGGGGGGCATGGCAAAGAGTTAGTGAGGGCAAGAGGGCAAAGATCTAGTGAGGACAGGAGGGGGGGGCAATGATCTAGTGAGGACAGGAGGGGAAGGGGCAAAGATCTAGTGAGGACAGGAGGGGGGGGGGGGGGGGGCAATGATCTAGTGAGGACAGGAGGGGAAGGGGCAAAGATCTAGTGAGGACAGGAGGGAGGGATGTCGAAGAGAACAGGATCAACTGACTCGGCTGAGTTGAAATAAAGAAACGACTGAGTTTCCTTGCCAGCCTCTGTAAATGAAACAAAGATTGAAACAATCAGCACTGTAAATAGTACGAGAATAGCATAAAAAAAGATTGACAAAATCAACGATATAATAGTACGAGAATAGCCAGATGAATATAAGCTTTAAGCCAAACACACTAAACCTCAAACTGTTACTTATCGAAAGTATTTTGTAATCAACCGTCTAGTTATAATGCCACACGACTATCTGTTCAAAAAGACAATTAGACACCTGTCTATTAATGACGTCACCGAGACAGCTGTCTTCTGTCCAGCACGACTTACCAAAGAGTTGAGACATGACGGGTACAGCAGGCGATGACGTGGTGAAGGCCACCCTGGTCAGGTCACCCCCGGGCAGGTCCACCTCCCACACGTCCATGTCTAGAGAGGTCAGACCGTAGCCGATGTAGCTGTTGTTTGGGCTAAACAGTCGTGCGTCTTCTGAACATAGACACAAATATTTGGGCTAAATATAGACATAAATATTTGGGTTGAACATAGACACAAATATTTGGGTTGAACATAGACACAAACATTTGGGCTGAACATAGACACAAATATTTGGGCTGAACATAGACACAAATATTTGGGCTGAACATAGACACAAATATTTGGGTTGAACATAGACACAAATATTTGGGTTGAACATAGACACAAACATTTGGGCTGAACATAGACACAAATATTTGGGCTGAACATAGACACAAATATTTGGGTTGAACATAGACACAAACATTTGGGCTGAACATAGACACAAACATTTGGGCTGAACATAGACACAAATATTTGGGCTGAACATAGACACAAATAAGTGGCTGAACATAGACACAAATAATTGGGCTGAACATAGACATAAATATTTGGGCTAAACAGTCATGCGTCTTCTGAACATAGAAGTAAATATTTGGGCTGAACATAGCCACATATTGGGGCTGAAAATACACACAAATTTGTGGACTAAACATAGACACATAATCGGGCTGAACATAGACATAAGTAATTGGGCTGAACATAGACACAAATATTTGAACTGAACATAGACACATATATTTGGACTAAACATAGACACACATATTTGGACTGAACATAGACGCAAATATTTGGGCTAAACATAGACACACATATTTGGGCTAATCACCCGTGCGTCCTCTTAACATAGACACAAATATTAGGGCTAAACATAGACACAAATATTTGGGCTAAATATAGACACAAATATTAAGGCTTACAATAGACATATTTGCGCTAAACAGTTAGATCTTTATCGCTCTACACTGACAGATTCAAACCAGCTAACTTGAAAGTCGAGCAGCTCTAGATATCGACCACGGGAAAACGTCAACAAAGACAAACAAGAACCCGTAAGAGCTTTATAGTGATCCAATTTAACATTTGCAATTCGTAAATAAAATTTTAGCAGAGTTCAAGGACTGATTTAAAGAGTCCAGCATCATATTATTACAGTTACACAAGTTGTGATGTTGTTGCTATTCTTACTTACTTGACAGACATCGTTACTTACTTGGCAGACATTGCTCGTAAACTTGGCTGTCGTTCATCTTGAACTTGATGCAGTTGTCGTTTGGTATCTGGATGTTGTAGCCGACTCTCTGATAAGAAAGGTCAAGGTTACATTAGTTATATAAACACTGTATGGAATTCTAGTACCAGCTGAACTCACAGCGGAGTTATGAAATATTATTTTGGAGATGAGTGGTTGGGTGGTCAACCGTTTGATGTGTATTTTTAGAAAACATTGTCCCAAGATACGTATCGTGAAGTCTGGGATGGACAAGACACCCCACCCCCACCCCACCCCACCCAACAACCCACACACATTTTAACACAGATATGTCACACATCAGACCATGAATACGCTTCTACCAGCATGTTCACATATCAAACCTTTTCTCCGACGGTAACAAAATCTTATTGAACCAACTGTTTCCTAGCATGTCCGCATTTCCAAATTTTTCATCACCATTAAACAAACTGACAGAAAGGGATCAACCTAGATACAAAATGACGTCAGCACACGAAAGAACCAATCATCATGATCTTTCGGACCTGTCACGTGACACAAAAGGGCCTACGAGAAAGCACTGTTCACTACTTAAGTCCCCTATCAGTCTTTTATAGCATAGTGTCGACATTTAAAAAAAAGTAGATTTATATATTTATTTAAGAAACGGGATTAACTGTCGAAAAATTCACTTAATAAAACATGTCAATTTAAACATGACACTTTCATGAATAAATTATTACTTAAATTTTACAGAATATTTTTTTGAGATAATTATTTGTTGTGAAATAAAAAGTACCCATTATTTGGAAACATATTTACTTCTATGTTTCTGTTCATTTAAAAAAATAAACTAAAACAATTCGAAATAAGGGTTTAGTTGAGCCTGAATACAATGCAGACTTTAAAGATGGGGATAATGGTTGGAGATTAGAGGGGAGAAAACATGGGATACCGTCTGGTTATGGGTGGGTGGTGGGGGAGAAAACATGGGATGTCGTCTGGCTAGAGAAAACATGGGATGTCGTCTGGTAATGGGTGGAGGAGAGAAAACATGGGATGTCGTCTGGACCAGAGAAAACATGGGATGTCGTCTGGGCCAGAGAAAACATGGGATGTCGTCTGGTAATGGGTGGAGGGGAGAAAACATGGGATGTCGTCTGGGCCAGAGAAAACATGGGATGTCGTCTGGACCAGAGAAAACATGGGATGTCGTCTGGCCAGAGAAAACATGGGATGTCGTCTGGGCCAGAGAAAACATGGGATGTCGTCTGGTAATGGGTGGAGGGGAGAAAACATGGGATGTCGTCTGGTAATGGGTGGAGGGGAGAAAACATGGGATGTCGTCTGGACCAGAGAAAACATGGGATGTCGTCTGGTAATGGGTGGAGGGGAGAAAACATGGGATGTCGTCTGGTAATGGGTGGAGGGGAGAAAACATGGGATGTCGTCTGGTAATGGGTGGAGGGGAGAAAACATGGGATGTCGTCTGGGCCAGAGAAAACATGGGATGTCGTCTGGCCAGAGAAAACATGGGATGTCGTCTGGCCAGAGAAAACATGGGATGTCGTCTGGTAATGGGTGGAGGGGAGAAAACATGGGATGTCGTCTGGACCAGAGAAAACATGGGATGTCGTCTGGCCAGAGAAAACATGGGATGTCGTCTGGTAATGGGTGGAGGGGAGAAAACATGGGATGTCGTCTGGACCAGAGAAAACATGGGATGTCGTCTGGTAATGGGTGGAGGGGAGAAAACATGGGATGTCGTCTGGACCAGAGAAAACATGGGATGTCGTCTGGCCAGAGAAAACATGGGATGTCGTCTGGTAATGGGTGGAGGGGAGAAAACATGGGATGTCGTCTGGACCAGAGAAAACATGGGATGTCGTCTGGCCAGAGAAAACATGGGATGTCGTCTGGTAATGGGTGGAGGGGAGAAAACATGGGATGTCGTCTGGACCAGAGAAAACATGGGATGTCGTCTGGGCCAGAGAAAACATGGGATGTCGTCTGGGCCAGAGAAAACATGGGATGTCGTCTGGGCCAGAGAAAACATGGGATGTCGTCTGGTAATGGGTGGAGGGGAGAAAACATGGGATGTCTTCTGGTAATGGGTGGAGGGGAGAAAACATGGGATGTCGTCTGGGCCAGCTGATCTCTGAGGTTCCTGTAAGACAATCGGTTGCCGGGCACCGTCAGGGACTGTCGCGGAATGTCCAAACATTTCATTAACAACCGGCATCCCGCATGATTAAATGTTGGACTAACACGGTGTCTGGGATCACCGTGATAGATGTTTGACAGACCACATGACAGACAGAAATTTGACATATCACATGACAGACAGATGTTTGACAGATCACAAGACAGACAGATATTTGACAGACAAAATGACAGACAGAATTTTGACAGGTCACATGACAGGCAGATGTTTGACAGATCACAAGAATAAAGAAGTACCATTACTTCTGTAAGATTGTAGACTAAAGAACTATCATTTCTTCTGTAAGATTGTACACTTAAGAACAACCATACCTTTGTAAGATTGTACAC
This sequence comes from Physella acuta, assembly GCF_028476545.2. Lineage (NCBI taxonomy): Eukaryota > Metazoa > Mollusca > Gastropoda > Physidae > Physella > Physella acuta. The sequence continues at coordinate 1,003,624 of NW_026732843.1, read as the reverse complement.
TTAAGAACAACCATACCTTTATAAGATTGTACACTTAAGAACAATCATTACCTCTGTAAGATTGTAGACTTAAGAACAATCATTACTTCTGTCAGATGATAGATATAAGAACAATCATTACCTCTGTAAGATTGTAAACTTAATAACAATCATTACCTCTGTAAGATTGTAAACTTAGTAACAATCATTACCTCTGTCAGATTGTAGACTATCTTGAAGTTCCGACTCTGCCAAAGTTGTGCAACCAATCTCCTACTGAAGTCAAGTCCAGTAACTCCGAAATCCTAGAAAATAAAACAATTTTTTTTTCTCTGAAACAGATGCTGTGTCATCTCATTCACCCAGACGGTTTAAACAACACAAAAATGTACAAATGTAGAACATTTCCTCATGATTATACATTCTAAACCATACTAGATCGTCTTGTTTTTGTGTGTTAATTGCTCACAGGCTATATATATCTCCAAAATTCGTAAACGGAATAAAGTTATTTGGTTCAAATATTTGCTATTTATATACCTGTATTTAATTGGACCATTTTGTCGATGGCCCACGTCCCTTTGATGTCTGCCTGGGTGCTTTGTTAAATAGCTGTCTTCATACCATCTTCTAAATGTCGTCATACCATCTTCTAAATGTTTTCATACCATCTTCTAAATGTCTTCATACCATCTTCTAAATGTCTTCATACCATCTTCTAAATGTCTTCATACCATCTTCTAAATGTCTTCAAACCATCTTCTAAATGTCGCCATACCATCTTCTTAATATCTTGTTCTAAATGTCGTCATACCATCTTCTAAATGTCTTCATACCTTGTTTTAAATATTCGTCATATCATCTTCTAAATGTCTTCATACCTTGTTCTAAATGTCGTCATACCATCTTCTAAATGTCTTCATTCAGTGTTCTAAATGTTGTCATACCATCTTCTAAATGTCTTCATACCATCTTCTAAATGTCTTCATACCATCTTCTAAATGTCTTCATGCAATCTTCTAAATATCTTCATACCATCTTCTAAATGTCTTCATACCATCTTCTAAATGTCTTCATGCCATCTTCTTAATTTCTTCATACCATCTTCTAAATGTCTTCATCTCTTGTTCTAAATGTCGTCATACCATCTTCTAAATGTCTTCATACCTTGTTCTAAATGTCGTCATATCATCTTCTAAATGTCTTCATACCTTGTTCTAAATGTCGTCATACAATCTTCTAAATGTCTTCATTCAGTGTTCTAAATGTTGTCATACCATCTTCTAAATGTCTTCATACCATCTTCTAAATGTCTTCATACCATCTTCTAAATGTCTTCATACCATCTTCTAAATGTCTTCATACCATCTTCTAAATGTCTTCATACCATCTTCTAAATGTCGTCATACCATCTTCTAAATGTCGTCATACCATCTGCTAAATGTCTTCATACCATCTTCTAAATGTCTTCATACCATCTTCTAAATGTCTTCATACCATCTTCTAAATGTCTTCATACCATCTTCTAAATGTCTTCATACCATCTTCTAAATGTCGTCATAACATCTTCTAAATGTCGTCATACCATCTTCTAAATGTCGTCAGACCATCTTCTGAATGTCTTCATACCATCTTCTAAATGTCTTCATACCATCTTCTAAATGTCTTCATACCATCTTCTAAATGTCTTCATACCATCTTCTAAATGTCTTCATACCATCTTCTAAATGTCTTCATACCATCTTCTAAATGTCTTCATACCATCTTCTAAATGTCTTCATACCATCTTATAAATGTCTTCATACCATCTTCTAAATGTCTTTATACCATCTTCTAAATGTCTTTATACCATTTTCTAAATGTCTTTATACCATCTTCTAAATATCTTCATACCATCTTCTAAATTTCTTCATACCATCTTCTAAATATCTTTATACCATCTTCTAAATATCTTTATACCATCTTCTAAATGTCTTTATACCATTTTCTAAATGTCTTTATACCATCTTCTAAATGTCTTCATACCATCTTCTAAATTTCTTCATACCATCTTCTAAATATCTTTATACCATCTTCTAAATATCTTTATACCATCTTCTAAATGTCTTTATACCATCTACTGAACACAATCGTTCCGTCTTATGAACATTTTGTTTTTACTGAACCCAATATATACCGGTTTCTGCACCGTATAACATTCGTATAACACAAACTCCAAACTCCAGATTTTATATTTACACAACATTCGTACAATAAAAACTCCACAAATTTTATAATTACACTACACAAAAATTCCATAACATTCGTACAATACAGACTCCAGATTTTATAACTACACAACATTCGTACAATACAAACTCCAGATTTTATAACTACACAACATTCGTACAATACAGACTCCAGATTTTATAATTACACAACATTCGTACAATACAGACTCCAGATTTTATAATTACATAACATTCGTACAATACAGACTCCAGATTTTATAACTACACAACATTCGTACAATACAGATTCCAGATTTTATAATTGCACAACATTCGTACAATACAAACTCCAGATTTTATAATTACACAACATTCGTACAATACAGACTCCAGATTTTATAATTACACAACATTCGTACAATAAAAAACTCCAGATTTTATAACTACACAACATTCTTACAATACAGACTCCAGATTTTATAACTACACAACATTCGTACAATACAGACTCCAGATTTTATAATTACACAACATTCGTACAATACAGACTCCAGATTTTATAACTACACAACATTCGTACAATGCAGACTCCAGATTTTATAATTACACAACATTCGTACAATACAAACTCCAGATTTTATAATTACACAACATTCGTACAATACAAACTCCAGATTTTATAATTACAAAACATTCGTACAATACAGACTCCAGATTTTAAAAAATTACATAACATTCGTACAATACAAACTCCAGATTTTATAATTACACAACATTCGTACAATGCAAACTCCAGATTTTATAATTACACAACATTCGTACAATACAAACTCCAGATTTTATAATTACACAACATTCGTACAATACAGACTCCAGATTTTATAATTACACAACATTCGTACAATAAAAAACTCCAGATTTTATAACTACACAACATTCTTACAATACAGACTCCAGATTTTATAACTACACAACATTCGTACAATAAAAAACTCCAGATTTTATAATTACACAACATTCTTACAATACAGACTCCAAATTTTATAACTACACAACATTCGTACAATACAGACTCCAGATTTTATAATTACACAACATTCGTACAATACAGACTCCAGATTTTATAATTACACAACATTCGTACAATACAGACTCCAGATTTTATAATTACACAACATTCGTACAATACAAACTCCAGATTTTATAATTACACAACATTCGTACAATTCAAACTCCAGATTTTATAATTACACAACATTTGTACAATACAAACTCCAGATTTTAAAAATTACACAACATTCGTACAATACAAACTCCAGATTTTATAATTACACAACATTAGTACAATACCAACTCCAGATTTTATAATTACACAACATTCGTACAATTCAAACTCCAGATTTTATAATTACACAACATTCGTACAATACAAACT